>NC_081413.1:61127354-61431766 GCF_030272615.1 Cryptomeria japonica | reverse complement strand
CAATCTTGCTCCTGCAAACTTGGACAAGAATATTGAGAATGATTGCAGAGCTAGAGAAGCCCTCTTGTGTGCACTTACTGATCGACGGATCATGGGATTAACTGATAAATCATTGGCAAAGGTTATGTGGGATAAATTGAAAACTCTGAATGAAGGTAATCCTACTGTAAAAATTGCTAAACTTGATAGTTACTGGGTAAGATATGACAACCTAAAGATGGAAGATAATGAAAGAATTATTGTGTTTATGGAAAGAGTAAATGAGATTGTTATGGGAATTCAATGTTATGGAGGATTTTTGAGTGAAGATGAAATAGTTTCCAAAGTATTGAGAGCCCTTCCACCAGCTTACAAGATGAAGGCAACTACAATTAATGAGTTGAGAACAATGGAAAACTCTTCAATTAATAGAGATATTCTGATTGGGAAATTATCTTCTTTTGAGCTTGAAGAATTTGGATCTTCTGGAGCTATAAAGTCTGAACCTACATTTCATGCATCATCATCATCATCTACCGATAAAAGTGATTGGAAATTCTTATATGCAAAAATATTGGAAGACATGAGGAAATAAGATGAAGAATTTGAGCAACTTGAAGCCTTATTTTCTAGAAGAGTACCTAAAGGTCTGACAGGAAGTAAGTATGAAGGAAAAGCACCTTTTAAATGTTTTGCATGTAATAAGATTGTTCATTTTGCATCTAGATGTCCTTAAAGGAATGCAAGGTGTGAGGAAATAGTTAAGAAATCATTTAAGCCTAACCAGAACATATATATATATATATATATATATATATATATATATATATATATATATATATATATATATATATTCAAGAAAAGTAAACAATTCTACATAGCGGATGAGGAAGGAGTAAGTGTCATGTTAATTTTGATGATGGTAGAACACTCTGCTACTAGATCTGGCAATGAAAGGAATGGGTGTTCTATACTCATACTGATGAGAGTTGGTTATGGCATAAGAGGGTGTGTCATGTTAATTTTGATTGTATTGTTAAGATCAGTTCAACTAAGGCAGTTAGAGATATACCTAATATTATGAAGCCTCATAATCTGGTATGTAAGGAATGCCAAATGGGAAAGAAAGTTAGAAGTTATTTGAAGAGAATACATGGTAAATCTAATGATTTATTTGATTTGATTCACACTGGCTTATGTGGTCCAACAAGGACTAGAAGCTTTCAATGTGATAGGTATTTCATGTTAATTATTGATGACTATTCTACAATGATGTGGGTAACTTTTTGAAGGGTGACGTCTGAAGCCTTTGAGAATTCAAGATCTTTAAAGAAAAGGTTGAAATAGAAACTAGATTGAAAATCAAATGTCTAAGATTAGATCATGGTGGTGAGTTCACTTCTCATGAATTTAGCAGTTATTGTGAGACAAATGGAATCAGGAGATAGTTATCTGCACCTCAGACTCCTCAGCAGAATGGAGTGGTTGAAAGAAAGAATAAAACCATTTTAAATGCAGCAAGATCTATGATAATGGAAGCTGAATTTCCTTATATCTACTAGAGAGAAGCAGTGAGTACAACTGTCTACACATTCAACATAGTTCACATCAAAGGTGAAACCGGTAAGACTCCTTATGAATTATGGTTTGGACATACACCTACTATTAAATATTTCAGAATTTTGGGAAGTAAATTCTATATCAAAAGAGATGATTCAATTGGAAAGTTTGATCCTAGATGTGATGAAGGGATATTTATTGGTTATTCAACTCAAAGCAAAGCATATAGATGTTATAAGAAAATATTGCATAAAATTATGGAAAGTGCTAATGTGAAATTGGATGAGAATTACATAAATCATTCTATATCATATGAAAGGGAACCAATAGTGGAGATGATCATAACTGAACCGACAATGCCTCAACCGGTACAAGAAACTAAGACAGTTACACCCAACACAATCAAAAAATTCAACTATGATTGATGATCACAGCAGTGAACCTGAAGTTTAGAATAAACTAAGGTATGTAAGATTAAATCATTATGAAGATAAAATCATTGGAGATAGGAACAAGGGAGTTATGACAAGAAAAAGACTGGCAAATGAAGAGGTATGTCTTATTTCTCAAATTGAACTAGCAATTGTTATTGACGCTTGTAAGGATAAACATTGGTTAAAAGCTATGGAAGATGAATTAGATCAGATAGAGAAGAATGAGACTTGGTCTTTAGTTCCCTTTCTTAAAAATAAGACTGTTATTGGAACTAAATGGGTTTTTAGGAATAAACTGAATGAGGATGGTCAAGCTGTAAGAAACACGGCTAGATAGGTTTGTAAAGGATATTATCAAATGGAAGGAATTGATTATGGTGAGACATTTGCACCTATAGCTAGAATTGAAGTTGTTAGACTATTTCTTGCCTATGTAGCTTATAAGAACTATAAGGTTTATCAAATGGATGTTAAATGTGCATTTTTGAATGGTGAACTTGAGGAAGAAGTTTCCATTGAGAAACCTAAATGATTTTCACTGGCAGATGATAAAGATATGGTTTGTAGATTGAAGAAAGCTTTATATGGATTAAAACAGGCTCCTAAAGCTTGGTATGTAAGGTTGGATAAATATCTTTTGAAGCTTGGTTTTACTAAAGGGAGTGTTGATAGTAGTTTATATTATAAGATCACTGATAATGATATTATGATTATTGAAGTATTTGTTGATGATATCATTGTTGGAGGAGAAGATAAATTGTGCATGGAATTTGCCAACAATATGAAGAAATAATTTGAAATGTCCATGCTAGGTGAGATGAGATTTTTCTTAGGGTTGTAGATTACTCAAACTGACAAAGGAATCTTTACCTATCAAACTAAGTATTTGAGGGAATTGTTGAAGAAGTTTGGTATGGATAATTCCAAATTGGTAAGTACTCCTATGGTGACAAGTGAGAAATCATCTATCAAGGATACTTCTACACCGGTAAATCCGACAAGCCTCACCGACTGAGCTTAAATAGGTTAATGCCTTGTTTTCACTCTAAATAATCTTGTAAGGTTTTTCAAGCCACATGAATTAAATTATCCTTCTAAAAATGTATCAAACCCACTCTGACTCATCGAACACCAAAAAATAAACAAATTGTGCAAAACACTTCTCCTTAATTGACTTGAATTCAGGTTTCAGGTTACCCATTCCTTCAATCATGTGTTTTGTGTGTAAATTTATCATTTGAGCACTTTCGATCTCTTGAATGTTGCAGTGGATGTAAACCCTAATATATTCCACGTGCAATACTCCATACAGAATAGATGAAAAAGCACCACTCAAATCATCTCCCATAGACTTATAAGGATGCTTCTTAAAAATGGGTCTAGCTCTTTCGGTGAAATCAACTACCAATGGGGTTGCAATACTAGAATATGCCATATCAAAATTTCAAGCTTCAAACTGAAAAAATGTTAGCAGATAAATACCTCTCAATTTAATTAAAGATCGGACGATGAATCTTCTATTCGATCTGAATCTTTGGAAATTTTCTTTTTTGTGCTATACTACTCTTTCGCTTGGAATAGAAAGTGAGAAATGAAAGGTTTATTTTCCTTTTATCCACCACATACCTAGATTTTAGGTATAATAAATTCTCTTAACCCAAACTCTTCTAGATACCTTGCATACTAATAGATCTTTAAGAAGTCTTCTGCGGATCATCAAATGCTTCCAAAAATTCTTCCACTAAATGTGTAATCAACAAATAGTCATCTATAGCCTATTGGAACCAGGTGCAGATCTCCAGCAAGGGGTTTGAAATATTTTTCATGAAAATCTCCCCCTAAGGCCTTATGCCTTAGCTTAGTAGCTTAGTTATGAGGTGTAGTTCCATCATCGAAATCAGGTGTAGATCCACTAACTGCATCATCACTGCTCTTCTTTACCAAAGTATTCTTCATTTGATCTCTAATCTCTTCAACTTTGTCTTTACCCTTCTCATATGGCTTTACAATCTTATTCTTGTCTTTTAGACCTCTCCTATTCACATTTCTTCTTCTACAATACTTTACAATGTGAGTGGATTTGTTGCAAGCATAGAAAACAACATTTCCTTGCATAGGTATGAAATTTATCTGATTTCTTCTTGTTCTGCATTTATTAGCAACTGTCCAAACATACCACATGCATAGCATCTGATATTTCTTTTATTTTGAAAATTATTCATCACAATTCTGCATACATTTGTCGTATGACCATACTTATTACATTTGAAACATTGACCTGTAAAAGATGAAACATTATTAATCATCCTATTTATGCATCGACTAGCCATATGACCAAATTTATTGCAAACAAAGTGCTTACCATTGAATTTATGAGCATTAAGCTATCTTACTGGAAGCTTTCTTGAACTTTCCTTCTGCTGAGCTAACTTGGATCTTTCACCTTTCTCAAAACCAATTCCTTGAGTATCATTAGGATTCTTCTGAGTAGAAAACATTTCATGAAGTCTAGCTAAACTAATTTTGAACTTCTCCTTATACTCATTTGCAACATCAAGATCAAATATGAGAAGTAGGACCTGCTTTCCAAGATCTTCCTCATGCTATCTAGCATTTTGAAGGTCACTTATCAACTATCCATGCTCATTCTCAAGTCTGAAATATTCTTTAGATTTGTCTTTCATGGACTGAGCAAGATTTTCCTCATTCTTCTTCCTTTCTTCAATCTCCTTGGTCAATTTTATTACCATACCTTCCATTTTATTTTTCTGAACTACAGAGGCTCTAGCAAGTTTCTCACATTCTTTAGTCTTATTCCTTAGAGCTTCTTCATCCATGCTTTGACTTTCTTTCTCCTGAAGTTGATCAACATGATGCTTTCTCTTGTCTCTTGACTTATTCAATTGATCTTTCAGTGGTTCAATAAAGATCTCCGCATCTTTCAGATTTCCCTCCAATTGCTTGACCTTAGATTTGGACTGATCTAGATCATCAAGTGCAACAAGTAGTTGTTCTCTAAGACTACTCGAATGTATTTATTCACTTACAGGATCCACCTCAAGCTATTAGGCTTCTTCTGAGGAAATTGGCTCTAATACCAATTGTTGGAATCAATAAACGTTGAGAGGGAGGGGGGCGAATCAGTGTTCAACAATACTAAGGGTAAGTGCACCAAGATGGTATAAGTGAACACATTTTAAAAAAAAAAAGGCTAAACCTCAACTTAAAAGAGATATTTGAAGGTCATAAACTCAAAAATAGCAGTTGAGCAAAGAATAAGAATTGGATTACTCTGAATCTAGTTTCTAAACTACTAAAGTTTTATAAAATTGGATAAGATTAAGAGAGTCAAACCTCTTGCGCATGAAAAAATGTTCCTGATTTTTTAGAAAAATATAACATAGTTGTTTTCGTGTGTTGTACAAAGTATATAGTTAGATTTAGTAATTTGAAAAACCCTTGAATAAGATGATAGGTAAGAGTGAGATCTAGAAGCTGTGTATTTTTCTGTAATTTTCCGTTGGGTATTTTGTTTTTTTTAATTTTTAGAAGGGACCGCATCTTGAAAATTTGGTACATGTTTGTGCACTGAGCATAACTTGCATCAAAATAATAAAAAATGCAAACTTCTTTTTTTAAAAGTGTATAGAATCTAGTGTATAACAATAATAAGTAATTAGTTTTGAATTTGGTCAAGTATATCAAAATTTATTAAAAAAATGGTAGACATATGTCTGTGAGGACTATCGAGGCACTAGTAAAGAAAATTAAAGTTTACTATGCTAATGTTGTCCAAAATAAGAAATATTTATATTGTTAGAAAGTTGAGAAGATGTGTGAGATTATGGTAGTAATTTTAGAGATACCCACTTGATCATTTAAAAAATTAATGATGATTAAGTCAAGAAATCATGTTGGAAGATGAAGAAACGTCTAAAGGGACAAAAATGGAAGAAAAATGGGCTTGCAAGCCTTAGGGTCATTTTCCAACCCTCTTACCAAGCCAAAACATGCACGGGTTCTGATGTGCAAGAAAACCTACTCAGGTTTTGAAAAACAAAAAGTACCATTCATAGTTTTGCATAACCCGTACATGTAGAACTAAAACCATTGTTTTGAGTTTCACAAAACCCATACAGGTTATGAAGACATCAAAATGTATGCCTGTAAACTTAGAATTTACTACACGTATGCATAGACATACATATATAATATGTGTTTATGTATGTATATGCATATCTGCAATTTTATATCTATATATATATATATATTTATATAGATATATGTATATATGCTTGTAAAGATGCATATCTCTCTTTGTTTCCTCTCTCTCTCATCTTCCTTCCCCCATCACCATCTCTATCTATTATGAGCCCCAATTATCCTTGTTGAGTTCTATCTCATCTCTCTCCCCCTCACACTTCTCTCTCTGCCGAGTCTCTCACCCTCTTCTCCTTTTCGTTCTCTCTCCATCTCATGTCTATTGCCCTCTCCTCCTTCTCCTAATCTCTCTCTCCCTATCGCATTCTCTCTCTCTCTCTCTCTCTCTCTCTCTCTCTCTCTCTCTCTCTCTCTCTCTCCCCATATCCCTCCCCCTCTCATTATCTTATCCTACTCTCTCTCTCTCTCTCATTTTCCCAACCTCCCTCTATCCCTCTCCACCTCTCCTTTTCCCAATCTCTCTCTCTCTCTCTCCTCTTCTCCTTTTCCCAATCTCCCTCCCTCCCCCTATCCTTATCCTATTATCTCTCTCTCTCTCTCTCTCTCTCTCTCTCTCTCTCTCTCTCTCTCTCTCTCTCTCTCTTCTCTCTCTCTCTCTCTCTCTCTCTCTCTCTCTCAATCCTATTCTCACCCTCTCTCCCTTATCTTTCTTTCCCTATCTCTCTCCCTCTCTTCCTATCCCCTTCCCTCTCCGTCTCTAACTCTCTCTCCCTCACCAACCCCTTATCCAATTTTATCCCTCTCTTCCTACCCCCTACTCTCTCTCTCTCTAAATCTCTCTCCCTCCCCCCTCTCCCTACTCTCTCTCTAACTCTCTCCCTCTCTTCCTTTCCCCTTCTCTCTCTCTCTCTCTCTCTCTCTCTCTCTCTCTCTCTCTCTCTCTCTCTCTCTCTCTCTCTCTCTCTCTCTCTCAATCCTATTATCACACTCTCTCCATTCTCTTTCTTTCCCTATCTCTCTCCCTCTCTTCCTATCCCTTTATCTCTCCATCTCTAACTCTCTCCCTCCCCCTCTCCTTATCCTATTCTATCCTTCTCATCCTACCCCCTACTCTCTCTAACTCTCTCCCTCCCCCTCTTTGTATTCTCTCTCTCTCTCTAACTCTTTGCCTCTCTCTCTCTCTCTCTCTCTCTCTCTCTCTCTCTCTCTCCTCTCTCTCTCTCTCTCTCTCTCTCTCTCTCTCTCTCTCTCTCTCTCTCTCTCTCTCCCCCTACTTCCTCTTTGGTTCCTAGTTGTGCATAACCCATACGGGTTATGCATAACTAAGGCCAAAACTTCTAGTTTTGCATAACCCGTATAGGTTATGAAAAATTGTGAACATTCCCACTAGGTTTGCATAACCTGTACGCGTTTTGACAAACTTTTTGTTTTTTTAATTATTTTTGGCTACCAAGCCTAGCACATTTTTTAGTTTAATAGAACACGCACAGGCTATGAAAAATTTCACTTTTTTTGCACGTGGCCACTTTTTTGTTCACCGTCTTGGTGCACTTACCCCTAAACATTTACTAACTGATTTTTAATCCACTTGAAGCAACTGAATGAAAGATAGAATCAAAACATAAAGCTAACAATCACCAACACCATAACACCAATATTTTTACATGAAAACTCAGTAAAGGGAAAAACCTTGGTGGGATTTTAACCCACAATATTAATATAATCTTCTAAAAGTATAAGAATATTACATAAGTGGAATGCACATGCATTCTGGCTCACTACTTAGAACTCACTGCTCAATTTACAAATAAGGGCTACAACCCAAAAGCCTCACTACATTAAAAACATGTTTGTAAGAGATTACGATGAAGTTTGAACTATGAATTAGTATCAACAAATGCCTGGATATAGTTCCAGTTAAGCACATATAACATATCCTTGCACTACTCTACAACTCTGCTCTAATCTAATATTCAGCTATAATTCAGAACATAAATATAATGCTTGCACACATGAAACTCCGCACAATCGCTCATACACATTAGTCATACCACACCAAAATGGTCAAATAAACTCTTCTTTTATATCCGCATCACAAATTAAGTCACAACCTCATGTCGGCTTCAAGAACACATCACAGAGGATGAAATGTGTGTAGAAGTCAATTCAATCCTATCATAATACCCATGCAAACCAAAACAAGATGTCCACACGCTTCCCACATGATAGTGTTAGATAATTGGTTAATCCCAAAGACACTAAGAGGGGGATGAATTAGTGTCTGACCGGTAAATGAAAGACTTAAACTTATTTTCAATTCTATAATTGAGATTAATATACTAGTAAACAAATAATAATGCAGTAAAGAGAAACAAAGGAATCAACATCAATGCACACCATAACACAAATATTTTGGTGAGGAAACCCGGTAAGGGAAAAACCTCGGTGGGATTTGTGACCCACAATATTTACTCACTGGCCATATGAATAAATATTACTTTGTACAAAAGGGGGCTGCACATGCAGGAAGGCCAACTACCTAGAGCTCAATGCTCAACAACAAAAATGGAGCCACACTGACTACAATATCACACTGATGTAAACACAAAAATGAACTCTTACAACTTGCATCAAAATGCTGGATGAGTTTGTTGTTATGCTCTATCTGATACCGGTTCTACCTCTGCCAAAAACCCTACCCAGCATACTGTCAAATGATTCTGGTTACACAAAGTAATCTTCACTCAGCTCTGCTTCTTATTCACTCCAAAATAAACACATCAAAATGCATATATATCTATCCTATCTCATATCATCACTTTCATACATTTCAAATGACCTACAAGAGCTCATAAATAGATGAGTCTTTAGAATACAACATGTCAGCCATACAATTATAATTTACATTGAAAATCATTTCACATAAACAATACTATTTCCAAGTCGGCTTGGAATGCGGGTATAATCTTCTGCGGGTGTAAACTGGATGTTGATGTGAATAAGCCTTGTTGTATCTATTGATGCTGGTAGGAGAAGTCTATTGCCAGTTGAACCTATGGAACCTTGTTGCCATCAATGACAACATCTACCATTCTCATCTGAGTGTATAATGCCAACATCTCCCCCTTTGGCATTGATGGCAACACTCATGAGAAAAATAAAAACTATGAATCCAAAACGGTGAGTGTTCCCCCTGAGAAAATGATCTGTTCATTTTTCTCACTAAACCACTCCCCCTTTGACATCAATGACAAAGGATGTCAAAAATTAAAAAAATTACTTGGAACCCTGAAGCTGGTTGTGTACAACTTGAAAAATATTTGCGAGAACTAAGTTCAGACCCTACATGAACTTTGTACTGTCGGTGATTAATGTTTCTATTTGCCTGATCATCCTGGTAAGATAGTACATTTGTTGTTCCAGTGATCTATCTACTTGAATTGTAGTCATTGATAGTGCATTCTGGTGAGTGATTAGATTGTCCAGTCTTGGACCAAGCTTATTCTTCAACTCCCTAGTTTTAATTTTCAGTCTTGTCTTTTCTTTTTCAAGATTTTCAATCTTTTCCTCATATATAGCCATCTCCTCTTCTATGACTGATGTTAGTTCTGAGGAACCAATTATGTTATCCACAATATCATCAATTTCTTTCTAAGTTTTTCTTATCTGATCATCAATATCTTTTGTTAGTTGATGTGGTTTACAAGCTTCTCGGTATAATTCCTTATCCTCTAAAATGGTAGAATTCAATGCTGGTAGTAGTGTATTAATCAGTTCTGTACATTTCTTTATTGTTTTTCCAAAGAATTCTTCCTTTTCTTTATCAACTTTTTCTTGAATAGTCTTTTCATTTATCTTGTCTAATGTTTGAATGTTAGAAGAAATGAATTTAGACAATGTGTCCAATTTACCTATCAAGCCAAGAATATGATCTACCTTGCACTCTAGTGCAATCATCTGCAAAATTGGTAGAGAATCATCGATAGCCTTAAATGATAAGGCATTACACTGTTATTTTCTTCATAGAATCCAATAGAACTTTTGTAACAGTTGTTGGTCTAAAATCCAAAGATGAAGTACTGGGAGAAGTGTTAGGTGTTGCATTATCTTTCTTTTCTTCTCCTGATTTCTTTGACCCTTCCTATTCCTTATTCTTAGTTTTATCCTTTGTTAGTTCAAATGTTGTCTATTCTTGTGCTTTATCTACTAGTATCTTAACATCCTATAGAGTGTCAACTACCTTGACCGGTGAGTCAGAGATCTCAACATTTATGGATTGTGATTTCTTTTCTTCAAAACTTTCTTTATCAATTTCTAAAATAGAGGTATTATCTATTATAATGTTGATGCCCTAAGTGTCAACCTTCATTGTGAATAGAATGTTTGACTCGGGATCAACTGCATCTATTCCTTTTTCTTCCTCTAATGTCTTTTTTGAGTGGTGATTCTGCGCTTCTGCCCGTGCCTCTTCTACTGCTGGTGAGGTGTCCTAAGTCAGTGGAGGTAAGTTATCCTTTATTTTTAAGTCAGGAACACTACCAACTTTATTCTTCCCTTTATCTCCCTTTTGATATACCTTAGTAAAAGATTTAGCATCTTTTTGTCTTTCTTTTTCTTCTCTTTTCTCTTTCTCTACAAAGAAAATATCCCTTTTCTCTGTTGTCTCATCTGCGATTTCCTTTGTCTTGTTGGCCATGAGGCTTACTTGCTGGTGACCACTTACAAAAATAGTTATGTTAGCTTTTTCTATCAGTTCATCTATTTCTTGTCTAGACTTAGCTGGATGAATAGACAACAGTGCTTCAACCTTCAATTTCTTATCCAATTCCATGATAGACATTATTTTTGCCTCAAGTCTTAGTGTAGATCAAGAATTCGATTAACATCAAAGAAAATAGAAATTAGCTAACCACAAAAGCCAAAATTGCAATGAAATAAATCCTAATTACAATCAATAGGATAATTGAAAACAAGACACTCAAAATAAATGGAAATCCATCACCAATGCCTCTTTCAATTGACCTCCATTGTTCTCCTTTCTCCTCCAAATAGCGGATTTGTGTGGATCTCACCTACAAGTGCAAAAGCATGAAGCAAGATTGATTTTGATAGTGTGAGGATACTAGAAGCATGGTTGATTGATCTCCTTTGATTGAAGAAACTCATCCAATTTATAGACAAATTGGAGAGAGGACAAACTTAGCATGAAATTGATATTAGAGACAATTGATTTCAAAAATGGCAAAATTGAGTTGAAGAAAGAAGGTTATGACACCTTCTATGTCATAAATTATGACATATTTCCAATGCAAAGGTTAGAGGACTAAAAGCTTATGATATCTTGCTATGCCAACGGTATGACGCATGAGAAATTCATGCTTCCACCGAAGCACAAAAATAGGGAGAGACTAAAGAGAAATTGATTAGGTGGAAATTGAATTTAGAAAATGAAGTGGAAATTAGGAATTAGGAAAATTAGAAATAAGGTGGAAATTAGGAATTAGGAAAATTACAAATGATGAAATAGAAATTAGGTGAATTAATTAATAGGTTTTCATCCATTAATTAATTCATGAAAGAGACCTAGGACTAAATAAATAGATTTATTTAACCCACAAACAATAAGAAAAGGATTAAATGAACAAATCATAAAACCCTAGAAATAAGAGGACAAGGAATTAGGTCATGACAACAAGAAATTAATGTAGGTTCGATCATGATTCTGATTGACAAAGGACCAATGTTGATAAATGATTAAAATTGGTTGACAAAAATCAATGACAAATTGACCAAAATTGACAAGGAGATCAAATTGATAAGCACCAATTGACATGATTGAAGAGGACAAGGATCGATGACGAATCGATCACAAAATGACAAAATTGGCAAGGACAAGGATCGATGACGAATCGGTCGCAAAATAATGAGATTGACAAGGACAAGGATCGATGACTAATCGATCACAAAATGACAAGATTGACAAGGACAAGGATCGATGACAAATCGATCGCAAAAAATGACAAGATTGACAAGGACAAGGAGCGATGATGAATCGATCGTAAAAATGATGATATTGACAAGGACAAGGATCAACCAAAATCATGACTGAAGATTGTTATCGACAAGACCTAATTCGAAAGTGATAAAAATGAGGAATGCAGAAGGACTCGATGCTCACAAATGATAAAGACCAAGTGCGCAACATAGAAGAAATGTTAATGCGATGCAAGAACCCTAAAATAAGGCAATGCGCAAATGTTAAAGTATGACTCCGCAAGAGTTGACCATTTTTAGATGTCTACACTTAGATATAAGTCATTAGCGAGAACATCAATGACTTCAATAAGAACTATCTTATATATATCTAAATACAAGATTATACTTTCTTCAATAGTGCCCTTATCAGAATCATTAAAAGAATGATAAAACTTACTGACATTGTTGAGATTACCATCCTAAGTTATTTCATTAACGAGCTCTTCCGAGGAGAGTGTATCAGATACCTTTGGTTCCAGTTGCTTTTATGTAATCTTCTTCAAACCACTAAGCTCTCTCACAGTCTGTTCTTTCTTCCTAAGTGTCCTTGTCTTCTTAGGTGATGGAGTAGGTGCCGGTGAGGATTTTCTCTTCTTCCTATCCACCCTTTTAAATTCAGCAGATTTGTCACTATCAATCTCGGATGAGGTAACAACAAGGGAAACATGTGTTACCGGTTGCTGGTCAGACTTTCTTTCTTTCATGCTTGCAGAAACACTACTCAACTAATCAAGTTTCAATAATCCCTTGGTAACATCTCCGACAAGTTTTGAAGCCTCTTTCAATATTTTATCCCTTTTATTTCTTTACTTCTGAATAGAAACATCTTTCTCTATGGTTTCAGCAATGCCAAAGATCTTCTCAGTAGGTTCCGGTGGGGCATCTAGAAGTATCTTGGCATAAGATTCCAGAATGTTGGTGTCCACTTCATATCCCATTTCTGTTACCCAAACAGTTCTAGGTGTGACAACCTCCATCCATATTTCATCTCTTTATAACAAAGCATATCAATTTTTCATACTTATCAACAATACTCTGAGGGATTCTTTCCCTTTGCCTCATTCTTGCTTGAAAGTTTTTGAACTATTCCTTTACCTGCTTATTTCCTTCTGAACCCATGCCGGAAATTGCCTTCTTAATTTTTTTTCTAACAGAAATATCATAGGCAAAGTCTCTATGACCTATTTTGGGAATCTTCTTTGAGAAGTATAGCATAAAACATACAAGTAAATTCCCAAATTTGAATGTTCCCTTTTTATCACCCTTGATTTTGTCCAAGTTTTCTACCAATTAATCTTTTAACCATTCACAAAGATCAATTTTTGCATTGTTCTTTACCATTTCATAAGCACTATGAATGCATAGACTAGAAACATAATTCATCCTATTTGTATGTGCAACCTTGTAACCAATAACCATGTTGGCATATTTAACATTGTCATCAGTTATGTCACTTACCCTGAGTGAGTTGTTATCAAATGTAGCGCCAGTTAGATTCATAACATCTCTGTTTGGAATTTTCTTCTTCTTCTCATGCCTTGTGCTGGTAGAGGGTAAACCTGCAACAACACTAATTGCTTCCTTGGTGATTTTGAAGACGAAGTCAAGCCATAAGAATTCACCATGAACTCTACTTAGAATATATCAGATAATTTCATCTTCAAATTCAGGCATATGAAGGATGTCTACGAACACTAAATCTTCCATAATATTATGTTTAGGTTTGATTACACCTTGGTTGTTTGTGATGAACACCATAAACATGTTCTTTATATCCTCAGACCCTAAATCTTCAATATTATAGTGAATGTATGCCCTAGGGTCTTCTGTGAATGCAACTCCCTTCAAAAATTTTGAAAATGCTCCAATAGAGTCATCCATCTTAGCTATCTTAGGAATTATCTTAAAAAATGGCCTAGGACATTTCATATTCTCCACAATAGTAGGGTTTGCTATGAATTCAGGAACGAAAGATGAAGAAGCCATGCTGCAAAATAAATACCTTTTTTCTATCGAATGCAAGTGAAAACCTTGGATGCCCTAGAAAATCCTTGTTGCTTTGCTTCTTGAATGTCGGTGATCTATTTCTATGCTCTTCGAATACTTGAATTCTTGGTGAGTTGAAATGATAAATTCCAATGCTTTATAGCCAAAAGGTTAACTAACAACCACATTAAATGCTTCGCTGGTTTAGTGAATTTCCATTGTAACTCATCATATGTGCCAGTAAAGAAGGATTATGACTTCTTACCATCATCTGAGGGTAAAATGCATGATCTTCAATTAGTTTCCTTACCCCTAAGGATTATTCTTTAGTTAGATGAAGAATTTCCTACCAGTGCAGGATTGCTTTGTTTTGTCGGTGCAGAGCTAGATTCATCATTTCTTTGATCTTTCTTCTTGAGCCATTGTTTAGAAAATTCTTGCTTGATTTCATTCACCTTTTCCTTGCCTCTGTCATTAGATCCTCTGTTGTTTGCTGGTACATTCTTGCTTCTGCAAAATTTTGCAATATTCCCAATCTTGTTACATGCATAACAAGTTACATTGTTTCTTTGAATAGCTTTTCCATAACCTTTCCCGGTTTGAGTTCTGCATTGATTAGATAGATGTCCAAATCTACCACAAGCATAGCATTTTACATTCATTCTGTAATTGTTTGAGTTATGACCATATTTATTGCATTTGAAACATTGACCGGTAGATAACTTTGTATTCTGATTATTCCTATATCTGCATTGATTTTCTGTATGACCGAATTTATTGCAATTAAAACATTTTACATTGAATTTATAAGCATTGGGTTTCCTTACCAATTGGTTGTGATCATGATTATTTACAATTCCAGAACTTTCTCCATGTTCAAATCCAAGTCCAACTATTTCTCCTTTAGGTTTTTGACTTTTCAACATATCATCAAGCTTGTCTGAGCTCTTTTTGAATTTGTCTTTGTATTCATTTGCAGTGACCAACTCATTTTCTAGAGTGCTAACTTGTCTCATAAGTTCCTCTTTGTCATGTTACAAGTGAATCAACTCTTTTTTAAGCATATTTTTTTCATGACTAAGCCTTAGAGATTCATCTAATCTTTCATTAAATCATCTGGCCAAATGTTCCTGATTCTTCTTTCTCTCTTCAATGTCCTTACATAGTCTCATGGTTAAGTCTTGCATCTCATTCTTCATCTTACTGTTCTCTTGTCTCGGTTTCTCTGCAATATCTATGAGACTTTCTTTTTCTTCATCATCTTGTTTTTGCAGTGACTCGCGCAATTCTTTTCTCTTACACTATGCCATGACCAGGTTTTCTTGAAGTGCTTTGATGAATTCTCGAGCAGATCTGAGTTCTTCTTCTAGTTTGATATTCTTTAATTTTTCTGCATGAAAATCTTCAAGAGCCCCTTCCAACTGTTGTCTCAAACTTTCCATCGGTACCGGTTTCAGAATCTTCCTCAAGTTGTTAGGCTTTTGCAAATAGAGGACTAGGCTCTGATACCAATTGTTAGATAATTAGTTAATCCCAAAGACACCGAGAGGGGGAGGTGAATCAGTGTCTGACTGGTAAATGAAAGATTTAAACTTATTTGCAATTTTGTAACTAAGATTAATATACCGTTAAACAAATACTAATGTAGTAAAAAGAAACAATGGAATCAACATCAATGCACACCATAACACAAATATTTTGGTGAGGAAACTTGGTAACGAAAAAACCTCGATGGGATTTGTGACCCACAATATTTACTCACTGGCCATATGAATAAATATTACTTAGTACAAAAGGGGTCTGCACATGTAGGAAGGCCAACTACCTAGAGCTCACTGCTTGACAACAAAAATGGAGTCACATTGACTACAATATCACACTGATGTAAACACAAAAATGAGCTCTTACAACTTGCATCAAAATGTTGGATGAGTTCGTTGTTATGCTCTATCTGATACAGGTTCTGCCTCTGCCAAAAACCCTAGCCGATATGCTTGCAAATGATTATGCTTATATAGAATAATCTTCACTCAACTCTTCTTCTTATTAGCTCCAAAATAAACACATCAAAATGCATATATCTATATCCTATCTCATATCATCACTTTCATACATTTCAAATGACCTACATGGGGTTATAAATATATGAGTCTTTACAATACAACATGTCATCCATACAATTATAATTTACATTATAATTCATTTCGCATAAACAATACTATTGCCCAGTCGGCCTGGAATGTCGGTATGATCTTTTGCCGGTGTAAACTGGATGTCGGTGTGAATAAGCCTTATTGTATCTACCGGTGCCAGTAGGTGAATTCTATTTCTGGTTGAACCTATGGAACGTTGTTTCCATCAATGACAACATCCACCATTCTCATCTAAGTGTCTAGTGCCAACATGAAACTTATTATCAAAGGCCACAATCCCAGAATAAGGCATATTACATGTCCACAAACTTTCTCTGAAATCTGCATAGCAAAATACACAACCAAAATAATTCACTAACCAAAACATTTAACATTCTGCAGGATATCCTGTTCATCTTACCGGACCTTACCAGACTTAAGAAATCTTCACTGAATCTTTTAGAATGATGAAAAAATGTAGTGTGGATGCCGAAGTTGATTGTCATCAATGACAACATCTTAAAATACCTACAGTGTCTATTGCCAACAAGAATTGCTTAAATGCTCATGTGGCTTGCAACTGCTACAAAGGTTAGTTCTTTTCATGTTTGTTGGGAATCTATGCCTAGGGTTTGATTGTCATGGGCTTCCTTAGCTGCTATCCTAGACATTCGTAGGATATCTTCTTCATGTCTTTCCTATTCTCTTCTTGGATTTATTTCTTGTAGGTTTGGTTGGTCATTTGGGGGTTTTTTGTTTTGCTTGCAAACTGTAAGTCCTTTATTTTGGATGAGGTTTGGAGCTTCTCTACACTTGAATGCCTTAACATCTATGTTGCACTTGCTTCCTCCCTCTATGGATACTCTCCTAGTTGTCTGGGTGATGATGGGCCCTAGATTTTTCTTCCTTGTTGAGGATCTATATTCTATTGTGTACTTTGTTACAATAGACCTTCTCATGGTAGCTCTTTTCTTAGTGTTGGTCCTTGTGAATCTCCCACTATTAGTCCTATTAAGGCAAATGATGTGGTGGGTCCTATTATGCTCTTTCTTACTGTTGATCCTATTGTGGTGGTTGTTGTTATAATTTTTGGTGCTAATAATCAACCTCGTGATCTTATGGAGGTGGTTTATAAGGTAGATTTTGGTCCAGTAGGTCCTATTGAGGTGGATCTCATTGTTTTACTTACCAAAGTTAGTTGGTTATTTTCCCATAGTTTTGGTTTAGCTACTAATGATTGTTCATTATTTTCCCTTTGATTTGTTTCAACTATTAATATTATCTGGGTATTTTCCTCACAAGGTTTATGCATGCCTTACAAGAATGGTTATTTTTTGATATTTTGTGGTCTCCTTCCTTGTCTAAGATTGTATTTGTGTAAGGTGGTCCTTTAGGTAACAAGTTACGAGATGCCTTTCAAACCCCGCTATTAGTTTTCTGCCCCCAAGGTTGGTTTGTTTCTAGTTCAAAGATTTTTGTTTGTTTAATGGTGTGGGATTTGTTCCATAACCCCTCTATTATGATTATGTGAAAAATTGTAGGGTCGAGACTCTTGTTTCCACTGGTGTGAGGTTGCGGTCAAAATCCTCTCTTTCAAAAAAGGGTCTTCTCTTTTTTGGTATTCTAATTAGGTGATTTGGTCAAAAGCCTCTCCTTAAAAAAAAAGGGGGGTTCCTCTTGTCTAGTGTTGGTAGTCTCATTACTTGTGAGTTCCTCTTGTTATGTTAAGCATTCAATCCCTCTCTCGCTTTAATTAATTAGAAGACAAAAAATTATCAAATCAATCGTCATACCTACAATCAACAATCCCACAAACACACCAGAATTTTAAAAATTACAATATTTTTCAACATCAAGTTCAATTTTTGAATGAAACTACCTCTAGAATCATAGGTTTATTTTTCATTACCCTCACAACATATGGGGGTTCATCCACAAGTTTATTTTACTCAATAGTTTTTTGTACAAAGAAGAAACATTGTCAAACATGAGTGCTCAAACAACCTATAAAATAAATAAAAATAGGAAAAATATCTAAATGAAGTCTCTAGCCATGAATAAATAGAAACAAACACTAATTTAAGAATCTAAGGAAAATCACACCACAAATGGAAGAAATTTTTGGATTATAAACTACATGTAATTGTCAACTCCATGAAGTGCCAAATGAATTCTAGCAACTTGCGCAACCAATCATAAAAAATACCATAACTACAATCCCACCAAAAAGACTCAAATAGCTCCAAGAAAATCTCACACCAAAAAATGGCCAATAATTTAATTTGATATTTACTTATCAAACTATTAAAGAATTTTAAGCGGGACAATAATTGATACTTGAAAACTTACTTCCCCAAAGCTCTTCCATTAACCAAGACTTCCTATTTTTGGATAGTGGGAAATTGCTCATTTTACTAAGTGTTATTTTTCTAAAATGAGACATGACAAATGTTTAGTATGGAAGACATGAATGAATTTCTTTAATTATTGATGAATTTTTTTACTCCAATGGACTATGGCCTTGATTTATTCAACTTGATCTGAATGGCCATTTACAACTCACATTTGGTGGAAAAGTTGGGCCATGCAAAGCTATGGGGTAGAATCAAATGGTTGTGCTTCCAAAGCAATGGTAGATTAGTAGAGATCCAAGGTAGTATCCTCCTATGAGTGATGATAGGTGCAAATCAACTATTTCCATTTGATGTAGAGGATGTGAGAAGTGTGGCTGATGAAATTGTTCCACTAAAAAGTCTAACAAGTCTCATATGCGGGGAAAACCTCCAAATTCCAAATACATAAGGTATAGGTTAAAGTGGCCTTGAAGTTGAAAATTGATATGCTGGAAAAATTTGCATCTTGGTAGCTATAGGAATGGAAAGTTGGCATTCAATATAAAACGTTAATGTCCACCAAGAGTTCTACTATCAAAGCATAATAACTAGAAGAGTGAAAGAAATGTTGTGTTATTATCATGCACACTCAAGTCTATTTAAAACTCTTTGAGGAGTAGCCTATAAATTATTGAGGATGTACCACACTATATTATCTTGGTGGCATCCAATATTAGAGTTCAAAAGGCACAATTTATCATACATATAATACTGAGCTTCTCCTTATGAGTTGTCACAAAACATATAATATGATCAAAATTATAATAAAATTTTAAAATAACTTGTGTAAACAACTAGAATAAAAAATTATGTGATTGAACAATTGTATCTAATTCTCTCTTTGGATCATAGAACACAATATAATCCCTATCCTATGAGGGAGTAACAATGACCCCAACAGTTGGGCCCTCAAAACTTGAAAAAGAACACAATGGGGAAAGCAATGGAGTGAAAGAATTGGATATCCCCCTCAATGCGGATCCAGGAGAAAACAAAAAAGAAGAAATGGATCTTGAAGTGCTCCTGGCTAACTCTTCTAACAACTAGGAGAAGTGTTTTCCCTGGGTGAATAGTGAAATTGTTCTCTTAAAACAGGGCATTGATGACATAATCAACACATTCATAGAGAACCCTATGCCGGACCAAAATGATAAGCTCCTAAGAATGACTTAAAAATTAATCCAAGATGTGAGGGTTATGAAAATCGAGCATGAGTCAAGAATTGCTTATCTAGAAAAAAGCATGAAGGAATTAAAGGGAAACCTCAGGGTTTTGGTGGATATTAGCAAAGAGGCTATGAATAAGAGTACAGAAGGTCTCAAAAGGGTTAATGAGAAAATTGCTACCCAGAGAGCCCAACAACTCAATAGTGCTCCGCCTTCAACTGCCAAGTCAAGTAAGAAAAGTTTGGAGACAAATACACGAGACATGGATATGCAAGTTTCAATTGGATCCTCTACTAGGACTAGAAGCAAGAACCAGGAAAGGAGCAGCACGAGATTCATCATGGAGGAGCTCGACGACATAAACAAGAATATAATCCAGAAAAATACTAAGCTCATGAAAGCTCTTGGCTAGCTTTTTGTTTGTTCTGTTGGCTATTTTGCTCCAGTTTAGTTGTTTTTGTTAGATGTTGTGGGGTGTTTCCCATATTTCTATAGCCATTTGGTTGTTGTTTATACTCTGGTTCGCTACTAGCTTTATTTTTTGTTTATGGATTTGGATTTAGGATCCAGGATCCCTCTAAAACCCGTTTATCTTAATCAAAAGCAATGACCCATGAATAATATTTATTGCAATTTATAAGAGAAAAACATAATTTTTTTCTCCCACATATTAAATATGAATTTTTTTTTACATATATTTGTAAATATTTTGCCCATCAAATGGGGCGTATCGAACTTTTGGCATGTCCCTCTAACTAAGAGCTTCATAATTGAGATAGAGGTCCATGGGATCAACCAAACCATTTTAATTGTGTGCATCTTCTATATCTTTCCATACATCACACAGCTGCTGAGATTGGCTTCCTTGTATATCTATTGTCATGTTTACAGGCTGAAGATGATGATGATGATGAGCTACTTCGCCAAGCTGAACTATTACGTGATGGATTGTCAATTTCCACTGAGTCCAATGAAAAGATGCCACCCATCTTATCAAGCTGCAGGCCAGATATTAAAATATAAAGTGTGGTATTCTTATTAAAGGAACGGTAAACATAACTGCTGCTGAGATAGAAGAAGTTGTAATTATCCACTTTCTCAGCATGGCTTGACGCGTATTGCTTGAACTGAAACAGAAACAGAATGTTAATACGTATTCTATGGCTTACAAGTAAGTCTTGGAAGACGGCACAAGACGAAAGTATTTTTGAATTTTTAACCATAAAATAGCTAAAAACGTTAGGATAGGTAGTCATCATTCATTATTCTCTCTTTGTAGCTCTCGTACAATACCGATATCTACTGCAATTTTTCATTTTGAACACATTTTTTATGCGCGCAGTTGTGTTCTTCAAAGTGGCAGAGTTCGTGCAGTACTCCACAATGGCAGGCAAGGACCTAAACACCGCTTTATCATGGCTGAATCCCATGTGCTCATTTTTTATATTATAGTTGAAGCGTAGGCAACACAAACACAATAACTATTCTGTACTATCGACTGAGAATAGGATAGATCATCCCCTAGACAGTAGAGTACTAACTTACATAGGTCGGAGATTCTATAAAAAAAAATTATATTATAGTTGAAGCGTAGGCAACACAAACACAATAACTATTCTGTACTATCGACTGAGAATAGCATAGATCATCCCCTAGACAGTAGAGTACTAACTTACATAGGTCGGAGATTCTATAAAAAAAATTTATATTATAGTTGAAGCGTAGGCAACACAAACACAATAACTATTCTGTACTATCGACTGAGAATAGGATAGATCATCCCCTAGACAGTAGAGTACTAACTTACATAGGTCGGAGATTCTATAAAAAGGACATGGTTTTTCAATAATTCAATGCATTTTGATAAATCTAGCTGGATACGGTGATGAATACAATGAATTATAAAAAGCATTCAAAAGGTTGGGGAAGGAAGATAAGATAAGATAGCACTAACATATTAAAACTTTCATAAGACGGAATTGGATGGGGAAGGGAGTGTTCTGAAAAGAAGAATTAAATTGATCAAACTTGGTCTACAATTGTTCCTCGACCTATGTGTATTGTAATTTATAAGCTCATATCAATACTTCTAATGTTATGCTTAATATGGAAAATTGAACTTAAAAATCTATTGGACTAAAATTTGGCTTGATGAACTTAAAAGTTATCTTAATCTCCCTCTAGCTTCTAAAAGAGCTTGTTTCCAAAGGAGTTTTTATGAATTTCTTTGCCCTTATCCAATGTAATCTTAAAGTACTTTTGGTTTCATAAAAGATCAATTAAAACTTAAAATAGAAAAATTAAGGTTGGTAATGGTTCATTTACATGGAAATCTAGATGCAAGATACAGTATGACACGTGGATATAAAATTAAAGGAGGGTGAAAATAATAATATTGCATAATAGTAACAATTAATAGTATTTGTCATTTTATTTACAAAACTCTTTTCATATGTAACAAATTTATGATTCAAATTTCTTATGTAGATTTCTTGATTTTTGTCAATTTGATCAGTAAATGATTACATTTAAAGATTATGTAAATTACACTAATAATTATAATCTTGGTACATTTCTTTTCTAAGATTTTATTCAAAATCTACATGTCTTTAATCTACAATATAGAAGCATAGTAGAAAACTATTAGAGACATTCATAGTTGTAGATAAGAGCTTATGAAGCAGTGAGACATGGTATCAAAGCTATCATGATATACGAATACTCTCTTATAGGCACATAAAGACATAAATTTTAATGCATAATCTCTCTTCTTTAAGAATCAACCCAAGAATAAAGATAATGTGTTTTTGTTTGGTACAATTAGGACTTTATTCATACATAGAGGCACGTGTAATTTTAATTCATTCTAATGTAAACAATTTTTTAATAGATATAATTTATTACTATATGATTCAATGAGATGATATTTGTAGTCTTGATAAGTAGTCATCAAATACAACAGTTCAAAATGTATGTTGATACTATCACCAAATATAGGTTAAAGTAAAATGATGTGTTAGGGATCTTATAAGATAAGATTGGATCTCAATGTTTTCTAATGTAGAAAAGTATAATTATAGAGTAGTCAATTAATATACTACGATTTTAGTTTCATGACATGTTGCACTGTTTTAAAACTAATCTATTTTATGATGATACTATTTCAAAGTACTAGTTAAAGAAAAATGATGTGTATGAGATCTTAGTGGATTAGGTTTTATCTCAATCTTTTTTAATGTAACATAGGAATTATTGTGTACTCAACTAATATGTTTTAGGGTCATGTCAAGGGTTGAATACTTTTGATTCTTGAATCTCTAAAAAAATAATTATTAACATCCATGGTTGGAGGAGTCTTTTATATCTAGTGTCATATCTCATTTATACTAATTATTCATCAATGTAATATTAAGATATTCCAAGCATTTGAGGGCCAAGATAAAAGAATCTAGTGCATTTTATTTTTATTATCAATATATATTAGAGGGACATTATAATTTTAAATTATTGGTTTTACCATGTCATATATGAGAGAGTACACATGAAACACATACTAAAAGATAACATTGCATTGGAGGATGATCTTAAATTAAGTCATCTAAAAAAGAATATATCTACCTTAGGAATACAACTATCATAGTAGAAAGTACTTCTATTATTACATGTACCCTACCTAAAATTATTCTCCCTCAAACTATAGAACATGAAATTTACTTCTATTAATTTGATTTATTCTATAGAAAGTTAGAGAAATTTGCATTGCATCATTGCTACTGCATTATAAATTATGTGAGAAACATAAAATTACATATAGAAAATTAAAAGTTTTGTCAAATGCGTGAAGGGTGATATGTTCGACTAGGATTAATTTTTAGAAATTTTCTTCTAACCAAGAAAGATAAAAAATTCTCCTAAAAATATTATGAAAGAATCTCATTATAAGAATAAAATAAAGAGAATATATACTGATGGGACCATTAGTGATCTTACGATTGACGGCCTACTAATCATGGATAAGGAACCATTTTTTATTAGCTTCATTGACAATGTTTCTAATTTGTTATGCTATTGTCAACTCTAAGAGATGACACAATAGTCAAAGCCAAACACAAGGATAAAGACAATCTAGGTAAGATGGTATTGGTTAACAGATTTATCACCTAACTCTATATTCTCATGCCCACAAAGGTGACAAATGTAACCACAGTTGAACCAGTCTGAAAAAAATATCTACTGACTAATTCTCTGCTTATTTTACAAGGTGGCAGTTACCTTCATATGATATTCAATGAATAGGAATTAACTGAAATAATTTTAACCAGAAAGAAAATATGGAAAGAGATTTTAACCAAACATCTTTGAAATGGCATGCATAAAATACAAACCGTTTTTAGATTTTTCAAGATTTTGAGTAAACTTGATTGCCACTGTTGGTATTTTGGTATGGTTTTATCATTGATGTCAACACCTACTTTGAATATCCAACAACATTCACCAACAAGCAAGTAAATTGTGCAACAGTTACTGGTATATGGTTCACCGGCAGGATATATTGTTCACCGGTACCTGGAATGATATGGAAGACACTTGGTAATGTCGAAGACATCGTGTGGACACTTTGTTTTGAAGAATTAATCATTGGTATATTCATATTTGCATATTTTCTTTTACCGACAAATAGGTCCAGGTTATCTAGGGTTACACCAGCAGGTTTCTCTTTTCCAGATCAGCATGGTACGCTATGGAGATGATTTATTATTATTGTAAATGCATTTAGCCGACATGTTTAATCAATTATTGCATCGGATATTATATTGTTTGTAAAATATTTTATTGTAATATCTTGTAGAGCCGACCTACTAAAATTGGTCTTAGGGTATGGTATAAATGTAAGATCTTATTTGTAAGATCAAGTGTGGAATGCGAAAAAGAATTGAGTGAAGGTATATGCAAGATCAAGTAGGGATATACATGAAGACATCATTTGAAGGTGAAGTTAGGTTTTTGTGAAAGCATATCAGCATTACACCGGTACTGAATCCAGCATATGAAGATTCTATTTTGTGCAATACATTCTTATTGGATTTAACCATCCAACTGTAGTCAGTGTGACTCCCATTTTGTGATTGAGCAGTGAGCTCTAGGCTGTTGGCCTTTCTACATGTGCAGACCCCATTTATGTACACTTACTATCTGCAGTAGTATCATCTGATTGTGGGTAAGGTTTCCCACAGTTGTTTTTCCCCTTATAGGGTTTCCACGTACAAATATTGGTGTCATGTGTTGTGGATAGCTTTATGTTTATGTTTCGTGCATTAATCCCTACCGGTATAGCAATTTACTGTTAACACTATCTACCGGCACACTTAACTGGTTTATCGGTATTAAGCATTAAGTTGGTTAATTAGTTTTTGGTTTCAATTTATTTGACAACTGATTCACCCCCTCCCCCCCTTCTCAATTGTCTCCAGGATCTAACAATTGGTATTAGAGCCTAGTCCTCTTTTGCAGAAGTTTAACAACTTGAGGAGATCCAATGTCTACTAATTACTTCAGGAAGTACAGTCCTAAACTTGATGGAACCAACTCTGGGATATGGAAGATCAGGATGGAGACACATCTGAATTGCATTGGTAAAGACATATGGGAAGTTACTAAGAATGGTTATACTATTGTTGTAGCTGGTCAGACTGCTCCAACTACCTTAGCTAAAGATGAAGAGAATGATTGCAAAGCAAGAGAAGCACTTTTGAGCGCATTATCAGATCAACAAATCATGGGATTATCAGATAGGTCTACTGCTAAAGCCATTTGGGATCACTTGGAAACATTGAATGAAGGAGATTCCATAGTCAAAATTGCAAAACTTGAAAGCTTCTGAGTCAGGAATGAACATTTGAAAATGGAAGAAGATGAAAGAATTTCTGCTTTTATGGAAAGAGTAAATGAAATTGTTTTGGGTATTAAATGTTGTGGAGGAACTCTGAGTGAGGATGAAATTGTTTCAAAACTCTTAAGAGGTTTGCCACCGGCATATAAAATGATGGTTACTACTATAAATGAGTTGAGAACAATGCCTAATACATCAGTAACTAGGGATACATTGATTGGAAAACTTTCAACCTTTGAAATTGAGGAATTTGGTCCTATTGCTACTATAAAAACTGATTTGGCCTTTAAAGCATCAACATCATCTGCTCCATCATTTGACAAGTCAGACTGGAGAGCCTTTTATGCAAGAGAACTTGAAGAATCCAGAAAGGAGAATGAAGAGCTTGAAGAACTTGAAGCACTATTTGCAAGGAAAATGCCAAAAGGTCCTATTGGAAGTAAGTATGAAGGTAAAGCACCCTTTAAATGTTTTAACTGCAATAAGATTGGTCATATGGCTTCAAGATGCCCTAATAGACATGCTAGACTAAGAGAAGAAGCTAGAAGAACATACAAGCCTAATCCTGAATATCAAAGATACAGATTTAAGAAGAACAAAGAAAAATCTTGTTACATTGTTGATGAAGGTGTGACTGATGATTTTGATGAGGATCTGGCAGACAATGGATGGATTTTTGTTGCTATAATAGAAGATCAACCAGCACCTACTGCTCAACCGGTAGAAAAAGCCCTAGCAGCTAAAGTTGAAGCAAAGGATGAATGGATCATTGACTCAGGATGCTCGCATCACAAGACTGGAGACAAAGGTAAATTCTTGAATTTTCAAGAATACAATGGAGGTTTAGTAAGATTTGGAGATGACAAAGCCTGTTCAATCAAAGGTAAGGGTTCAATATCTCTTAATGGTAAACATAACACTAACAATGTCTACTATGTTGAAGGATTAAAGCATAATCTTTTAAGTGTTGGTCAATTAGTTGAAAAGGGATTTCAGTTACAATTTAAAAATGGAAAATGCAAAATCATGAATAGAACTGGTTTGGAAATTGCAACCGGTAATCAGACTAGAGGCAATATCTTTCATTTGAATAACAGTGAAAAGGAATGCTTAATTGCACATATAGATCAAAGTTGGTTATGACATAAGAGATTATGTCATGTAAACTTTGATTGCATGGTAAAAATCAGTACTTCTAAGGCAGTTAGAGATCTACCTAAAATTGTGAAACCTCAGAATACAATTTGTAAGGAATGTCAATTTGGAAAACAAGTTAGAGCTAGTTTCAAAAGTATTCCAGAAAAATCCACTAATGCTCTTGATTTAATTCACACTGATTTATGTGGTCCAGCTAGAACTAGAAGCTTACAAGGTGATAGATATCTCATGCTAATTATTGATGATTATTCTAGAATGTGTTGGGTTACTTTTCTTAGAGAGAAATCAGAAGCACTTGGAAAGTTCAAACTATTCAAAGCAATGGTTGAAAATGAAACCGGTAAGAAAATCAAATGCTTAAGATCAGATCAAGGAGGAGAATTCACATCTAAGGACTTTAATACATTTTGTGAAGTGAATGGAATCAGAAGACAGTTATCAGCACCTCAGACACCACAGTAGAATGGAGTTGTTGAAAGGAAAAACAGAACTATCTTGGATGCAGCTAGAAGTATGTTATCAAAAGCAAATCTACCACATGTGTATTGGAGAGAGGCAGTTAGCACTATTGTCTATACATTCAATAAAGTTCACATCAAAGGTGAAACCGGTAAGACCCCTCATGAACTATGGTTTGGTAACACTCCTACTCTTAAGTATTTCAAAATTTTTGGAAGTAAATGTTATATTAGAAGAGATGAGTATATAGGCAAATTTGATCCTAGAAGTGATGAAGGAATATTTATTGGTTATTCATCTAAGAGCAAGGCATATAGATGTTTTAATAAAAGATTCCAGAAAATTGTTGAGAGTACAAATGTAAAGATTGATGAACAATTCAAAGGAACTTCAAGGTATATAGACTCTGAACAGGCGACAGAAATTGTGACAAATGAACCTACACTAAATCCACCAGTATAGAATGAAGATCCACTTACCCCGGTATCATCAGAAGATTCCACAATAATTGAAGAACAACAACAAACTAAGACACCCCAGTATGTAAGATTGAATCATTCTGAAGATCAGATAACTGGAAACAAATTTAAAGGAGTTATGACAAGAGGAAGATTGGCAAATGATGAGGTATGTCTTATTTCTCAAATTGAACCATCATCTATCAATGAGGCATGTGAAGATAAATTTTGGATTAAAGCTATGGAAGAAGAATTAGGACAAATTGAGAAAAATAATTTTTGGACATTAGTTCCCCGGCCTAAAAATAAAAATGTAATTGGAACTAAATAGGTATTTAGAAACAAACTTAATGAAGATGGTAAGGTTGTCAGAAATAAAGCAAGACTAGTATGTAAGGGATATTCTCAGAAAGAAGGAGTTGATTACAATGAAACCTTTGCACCGATAGCCAGAATTGAGGCAGTTAGATTATTCTTGGCTTTTGCAGCTCACAAAGACTACAAAGTTTATCAAATGCATATTAAGTGTGCATTTTTGAATGGAGATCTTGAAGAAGAAGTATATATTGAACAACCTGATGGATTTTCTTTAACAGATGACAATGATATGGTTTGCAGGTTAAGAAAAGCTCTGTATGGATTGAAACAAGCCCCAAGAGCTTGGTATGCAAGGTTGGATAAGTATCTTTTGAAGATTGGCTTTACTAAAGGAAATGCAAATAGCAATTTATATTACAAAATAACTAATGATGACATCTTGATTATTGAAGTATATGTTGATGATATAATCTTTGGAGGAGAAGATGGATTATGTAAGGAATTTTCTCTTGAAATGCAGCAAGAATTTGAAATGTCTATGATTGGAGAAATAAAATTCTTTTTAGGTTTACAGATTTCTCAAACTGATAAAGGTATATTTTTGAGTCAATCCAAGTACTTGAAAGAATTACTAAAGAAATTTGGGATGGAGAACTCTAAATCGGTAAGCACACCTATGACTACAAATGACAAATTATCTCAAAGGGATGAAACTACACCTGTTAATCCAACTAGATACAAATCTATGATAGGAGGATTATTATATTTGACACAAACCAGGCCTGATATTATGAATGTAGTATGTATTGTTTCTAGATTTCAGAGTAATCCTAGGGAAAATCATGAATCAATAGTAAAAAGGATTTTCTGGTACTTACAAGGCACAACAAATCTTGGATTATGGTATCCTAAAGATGAAAATTTTGACCTATGTGCATACACAGATGCAAGTTGGGCAGGAGATGTAGATGATAGAAAAAGCACCACTGGAGGAGCATTCTTTCTTGGAAAGAGATTAGTTTCTTGGTTGAGTAAGAAACAGTGTTGTACATCTTTATCAATAGCAGAATTAGAATATGTTGTAGTAGCAACCAACTATACATAGGTACTATGGCTTAAGCAAATGTTGAAAGACATAAAGGTAAAATGCAAGGAACCTATTACTATTTATTTTGATAACACTGCAGCAATTGATATATCTAAGAATCCGGTATTACATTCTAAAACAAAACATGTTTCTATCAAACTAAATTTTCTAAGGGAAAAAGTTGAAGAAAAAGAGATAAAACTGGTTTATGTGAATACTAAAGAACAACTTGTAGATATTTTCACAAAACCTTTGCCTAAGGAGACTTTTGAATATCTCAAAGATCAGCTTGGAGTCATACCACCATTGGTAGAGACTTAGACAATTGATGATTGTCATCAACCGGTAGAATTAAAAAAGACAAATCTTTTATTCCGGTATTTGATGAGGAAGCTACTTCTCAGGGGGAGTAGTTGGTATTTTGTATGAACTTGACTTTTGTGACTTTGGCATTTGATGTCAAAGGGGGAGAGATATCTATGGAAAAACACATTATCTTTTTGGGGAAATATTTTTGAAAAACACATCTAAGGAGAGATTGGTATTGAAAATAAATCTTTGGATAAACACATGTTACTCCAAGGGGAGAAATGGAGATTGTTGGTTTTTGTATTTGGCATTTTTGTTTTGGCACTTTGATGGTTTTTCCATCTTGTGTTGCCATCAATGCCAAAGGGAGAGATTGTTGGTATTTTGGTATGGTTTTGTCATTGATGTCAACACCTAATTTGAAGCTCTAGCAACATTCACCGGCAAGCAAGTAAACTGTGCAACAGTTACTGGTATATGGTTCACTGGCAGGATATATTGTTCACCGGTACCTGGAATGATATGGAAGACACTTGGTAATGTCGAAGACATTGTGTGGACACTTTGTTTTGAAGAATTAATTATTGGTATATTCATATTTTCATATTTTCTTTTACCGACAAATAGGTCCAGGTTATCTAGGGTTACACCAGCAGGTTTATCTTTTCCAGATCAGCATGGCACGCTATGGAGATGATTTATTATTATTGTAAATGCATTTAGCCGACATGTTTAATCAGTTATTGCATCAGATATTATATTGTTTGTAAAATGTTTTATTGTAATATCTTGTAGAACTGACCTACTAAAATTGGTCTTAGGGTATGGTATAAATGTAGGATCTTATTTGTAAGATCAAGTGTGGAATGCGAAAAAGAATCGAGTGAAGGTATATGCGAGATCAAGCAAGGATATACACGAAGACATAATTTGAAGGTGAAGTTAGGTTTTTGTGAAAGCATATCAGCATTACACTAGTACTGAATCTAGCATATGAAGAATCTATTTTGTGCAGTACATTCTTATTGGATTTAACCATCCAACTGTAGTTAGTGTGACTCCCATTTTGTGATTGAGCAGTGAGCTCTAGGCTGTTGGCCTTTCTGCATGTGCAGACCCCATTTATGTACACTTACTATTTGTAGTAGTATCATCTGATTGTGGGTAAGGTTTCCCACCATGGTTTTTCCCCTTGCAGGGTTTCCACGTACAAATATTGGTGTCATGTGTTGTGGATGACTTTATGTTTATGTTTCATGCATTAATCCCTACCGGTATAGCAATTTATTGTTAACATTGTCTACTGGCACACTTAACTGGTTTACCGGTATTAAGCATTAAGTTGGTTAATTAGTTTTTGGTTTCAATTTATTTGACAACTGATTCAGCCCCCCCCACCCCCCTCCTCAGTTGTCTCTGGGATCTAATAGCCACAAAATACTATTCATAGATAATATCTTTGCAACAAAAGAAAAATTTAACCATACACCATCTCAAATATTAATTTATTCACTGATAACCATTCAAAAGAACAAAAAGAATCCGCACATCACAATTCAAAGATTACAAATATGTGAAGCCACTAGTAAATTTTCTATATTCAAAACACTAAACAAAATATACTCAAAGAAGTTTTTTTGTTCTTAAGAGTAAAACAAAGTTTTCCCAAAAGATCCTTAAAGATTTAATAATCTACTTATTTATAATTATTACACCCTATCTTTTTTCCTTTTCAAGAAACAGTTTCTTAAGATAATGGTTTTGAAAACAACCATTAAAACATGCCTTAAAGAAAACAAAAATCGCTTGACAAACCCTATTTATGAACTACTAATATCATACTCATTCCTCTTCATCAGGCACTAGTTTATGTCCTACAATTTGATGGTCAATCCCATCTACATTCATTTCTTCTTCAATCATCATCCCCAAGACTTTGTTAAATTTATCTTCATCAAATATAGTTGCCTCGACGTAGTCACTCATGTCTAGAAGAACATCATCCTATAAATGTTCAACATCTGGCTGGATTAAGGAACCTTTCTTAGCCTTGAGCACCATCTTGTTGAACATGATTATTTGGGTTCCTTCCTGCTACAAGTTCACCCTCCAAGTGTTGTTCGTGATTTTCATCTTTCTCTACAATCTTATCTAATATGGTGATGGCCTTCCTATATACACTGAAATCAGTTTGTGCATTCCATGCAAAAGACCATAACCAATAGACTATATCCTCATGCTCCTTCTCTGGCCAATTCAAATGTGGGTTGTGAAATGACAACTCACTGTCATAAAGAAAAACCATTCTAATACGAGAAAATCATGACAACTTCCTCTTTTTAGCTAACTTTAATATTTTCAAAAAAATGGCAGCATCAAATGTAGTAATGCATGCTGCCATCTTTTTTGTGTCCTTATTTTCTCAAATGCCATTAATGATGGTACTATGCAAATGTTCCCTTAATTTGTTCCCTGGAAGTAGTGCAAGATCTGGCAGTCGACGAGGTAGAAAGGGGAAAGACAAGAAGTAGTTATTCCCCCTTCGTGATAGGCTCATTTAGTTCCAGCAACATTCAAGTATGACTCTATGCAGGGGAAAAAGTGAGACTAAGTGTGGAAACCATAATCCTACTCTCATACACACTCACAGAATATGAAAGAGCCTATGGAGGTGACACACTTTAGGCTACTTCTTGTGTGGAAGAGAGAGTTGAGGATCACCTCTTAGGTTTTCTATTCCCTTCTTGTAAATGAGAGAGATGAATGACTCAAAATGCAATCTAACCTAGGATGCAAGTAAGAAAGCAAACCCTAATCTGGAAATGCAAATAAAAGGACAACTGGTACGCTACTGAAAAGTATAGATTAGGAAGAAAAATTAGAGGTGCACATGTGTTTGAAATCTAAGAATAAATGTCCAGGACCAAGGTGCCACACCACTGTCTTGATTTTGCAAGTCTAGAGATGCAACTGACAGGGTGAGTTCTGAAGCCTGCAAGAGACTATTCTGCTAAATCCTACTTACAGAGGGCGGTACCAAGGCACCATGCCCCTATCCTAGGTAGGAATAGGGTGCCATGCCCTTGTCCTTGGGGTTTTTGGTGTAATTTGTGCTCAAGAACTGTCTCTATGTGCTCCTCCAGTCTTGAAACTTTGGGCAACGCTCGGATCCGAACCTGTATCTAAATCTGCAAAATAGGGTTTTGGGTGGCTATATGGGGTTTTTCCTTAGTCAAACCCCTATTTTGATGATATCCCACTCCATAAATAGCTAATAGTGTACTTAAAATGTGTGTGTAAGAACCTTGTGTGTCTGCAAGATCCTAAAATGAAAGAAAACAATCTTAAGCAACCCTAAAGAGTAAAACCTAATTTTTGATAATTGACAAAGTAAATGCCCCAAATCCATGATGCAAAGTGATCTAAAGCATGAATATGAATGAAAATGAAGGTTATGGAAAGAAATGAAAACAACATGAAACCATACCCAACCCTAAGGAAGAGGTACAAGACAATCTTCAGTCGGTGATCCCCTATTGTTCTCCTACATCTTCAAAAGCCCCGAATTGATGAAATGATGGTTGATGAATGTTGAATGTTGTTGATGAATTCAAATATCTACTCTTTCACTATAAAGAAGGCCCTTTCTTCTCCAAAAACCTTCTCTTATATTCTTAGAATAAGACCCCTTCAAATGAAGAAAGAGAGTTCTTAAGTATGAAACCCTAGATCTTAATTTCATCTTTAGGTCAACCTAGGATTTAAATTCCCCACAAATATTTTGGTGTTAAACATTATTATATCATAGGATTACACTACCAAAATTTTAGGAAAAAAGCCGAGGACCATGTGCATTCCTGCTACGGTCCGACCAAATTTTTGGGGCCATTAGATATGATGATATTAGAGTGCATCCGAAAGTTATAGCTCATTTCATGATGTCTTGATATGCAAAATCGGGCCTTAAAGGTCGAAATAAGACATAATGAGGGTTTATGATTAAACGATTTATTGAAGGAATAAGAATAAAAGGGGCACGCTTAGGGTTGTTGGCATTGAGTTGTCATTGATGTCAACTGGTATTGCAGTCAAGCTATTGGTAGAGGTATGTCATCTAGTATGAAGAAGAATGTATTGATATGGTGAAAATTAAATAAGGTATTGTGATGATTAACATGAGGGCTTGTCATCCAGTATGGTGAAAGACAAGTAGTTATTGAGACTATCAGTGACTTCACCGATATGAGGTCAGATGCATGTGTGTGTTTGCATGTTAAGTGATAACTGGTAGAGCTTAAACCAGTCTAGAGTTTGGCTTCCTGTTTATGATGAAGAGGCAGAATGTTAAAGTAATAAAAAATCACCGGAGGTGAAGATGTGCTATCGGTGTAGTGTGAACTACTAGTTAGTAGGAGGACAAGGTTTCACTAGTAAAAGCATGTACCGGTATGATTTTTCTGAATGTTCAAGTATGAACTGATTGTATGTTGGTGAGCTGAGTGATTGACGGTTGTGATGCCATGTGGAGCTGAGGTGGAAAACATGCAGAGGTTGATGAAGCCTCCATCAACATGGTTGTTGAAATAGCTAGTCGATATTAATGAAATAGCCACAAATCATGAGATGGTAACTGATTGATGCAACTCAACGAAGAAAGAATGATAGAGGAAGATCAGGGAGTAGTTGGCGCCTAGATCAAAGCAAAGGAATCATATTGCAAGAAGATCTTGAGAAGGAAACATCTGATATTTTTAAGAGACGATAGATTTCAAGGTAGAAAATCATGTATGAGATTGCTATATTTAGCAAGTATGCATTGGATAATGGAAAACGTGTATAGATGCATTCCTCGAGTACAAGTGATCGATCCAAGATAGATTGGACTGGATCTCATGCAGGTTGTGTCAGGTAAAGGAAACCCTAACCATCCCAAGTTTGAATTGATTCTTGGCGGGAAAGCTCAAGTTTAAATATGATGACTTGAGACTATGATTGTTGCTGCTATAGTAAGAAGACTAGTGAGAAATTACTATATGAGAGCCGAAGAGATAAATACTTGAAATGTGTATGAGTGAAGTATAGATCTACAAGGAGAAGCAGAGCAAACCGGTATAAGAAACAACCGGTGGAGAGTGTATTGAACATAGAGGTGACAAACCAGAAGAAGTTGTATCTGATTAAGAGTGATTGATTGTGATTTGATAGGAGGAAGACATTATGAGAGAGGATTAAGAAAGGTGATTAGTGGAGTCAAGTTACAAAGTGGGTGGAGAGAATATAGACTGGTAAGGGTGAAACTGACAGAGGAGAATATTGTAAGATTGCAAAACTTCATTTGCAATAGTGATTTCATTTGTATATCTGAGCTTTGTTTTATTTTCACTAAGTTGTAGCTTAGTGCAGGGGTTGCAGCTCCTTTGAGTTGTAGCTTATGAATTGTGCAGGGGTTGGTGCTTCTTTGAGTTGGTGCTCATAAATTAGGGGTTGGTGCTCCTTGGGTTGGTGCCCTAAATATTGTAATCAGAGTTTCATTGTGAGGCTGGATTGGAGTAGGAGATCTCCAGCAGCTATTATCGCCGAGGTTTTTCCCACATTGAGTTTTCCTCATATATATCTGGTGTTGTGTGATGTATTCTTGTTCATGTGTGGTGTTAATGTTTTAGCTAGTCCTTTCATACACACTTCTTGCACTATTTAACTAATTGATTAACATTTATCTTATCCTCTACTTTACCAGTATCTCTTTGATTAAAGAAAAAGAGTTTAAATCACTGATTCACCCCCCTCTCAGTGATCCATTGTGTCCAATAATTGGTATCAGAGCAAGGTTCCCTGTTTTGTCAAAAGCATTCTCTAACTTGGGTAGATCCTGTCAAGTGTTCACAATGGCAAGAAATGAATCTGCCTCCTCAAAATCCCCTATGTTTGATGGTGTCAACTACGCCTTCTGGAGTAGAAGAATGGAAACCTATTTGTCCTCTCTAGGTTGTGATGTATGGATATTGGTTGTGAATGGGTATATAGTCCCTAATAATCCCCCTACTGATCTAGATGCTAAGAGGGAATATGAGAACAATGCTAAAGCTAAGAATGTCATTCTTAATGGGTTGTCTCATAATGATTTTTTCAAAGTTATGCACTGCTCTTCTGCCAAGGAGACTTGGGATAAGTTGCAGAAGATATTTGAAGGCAATGCTAAAGTCAAGGAAGCTAAGTTGCAGACCTTGAGAGAACAACTTCAAGGCTTGAAGATGAGAGATGAAGAGAAGATTGATGACTATCTCCAAAGGGTTGATGAGACAACAAACACCATTAGAGGGCTTGGGGGTATGTGCAGGATCATGGTGTGCCAAAACAGGCTCTTAAGTGGCAATGAAATTTTAAAAAATCAGAGTTATGCAACCAAACATGAAAAATTGAATAAGTTATGAACATTTATTTTAAAATATGTAAGAAGAGAATCTATAGAAAATTGAATGTAGTTTCTAAGTTGCTAGTTGTTTTTTGAAAAAGAAAATCCTATTTGATGAAAATTTCAAATTTCAATGCAGTGGTACAAAACTTCCAAGAAAAAGATAAGAAGTAGGTGTATGTCTAACCACCCTAATCACAATCAAATCATAATTGTTTTTTGTAATATTTATAATATAAGTATTAGACTCATGTCTGAATGTGACGCATATTTTTTTATAATTTTTTATAAAGTAAATAATTATTTATGAATTTTTTACTACAATTTTATAGAAATTCAAAAACTCTTTTTTTTTCTTATAGTAGACGAAGCATAGGATGTCACGCATGTTTTAGATTCAAAAAAAGTTATGCGGTTTGAAAGTTATTAGTGTTTTTTAATTAGTCTATCAATCAGGACTTTTGTTAGAATTCAATTAGAAAATAAATAATAATTATTTATTAAAGTTGAAATAAGACAAGCCTTATATTGTTGGAAAGCTGAGAACTTCCTTAAAAAACCCTTTTCATTTTATCAATTTTGGCTACAAAAAAAGTAATCAGCCACCAATGTAAAGTCTAAAAAATCAAGGAATACTGAAAAAACGAAAATATGGAGGGAAAATTTTATGTTTTAAAATCAGATATCCATTTTTGAAAAAATTAAACAAAATATTTTAGTAAATTGGGCATAACTTTTGCATTTTGTATTGAAATTTTGATTTTTTATAGGCGTTGGAAAGGTAATTAAGAGCTCTATGATATGGAATAGGAATATTTTCAATTATTTGTTTTGAAAAATAATTATAATTAATTTAAATTCATCCTTCATTTTTAAAACATTAAAAAGTCATGACTTTTTCATATGATTTCCCTATTGCATGAATTTTTGTAACAATCATCTCAAAATAAACTAAATAAGTAATTAATTAATAATAGAAAATTTACGAATATTATTGAGTTCGATAAATTTTGATAAACCATGTTATCTATGTTTGTTCCTTCTCCACCTCTCTCTCCTAAACCTATGACTCCACCTGTTTGTTTCTTCCTCCCTCTCTAGACCTATATCTCTAACTTTCATTGAATACCTAATTCATTCTCTCAAGCTCTACAAGGTTCTTATTTTTCTACCTCTTCATAATTTCCTCCTCTATGTCACTCTCTCTTCCTTAAGATCTAGACTAGTCTCTCTGTATTTCCTTCTCATCTCTACCAACAAAATTCAGATAGGACAAGGAGAGGCGTAGGGAAGTATTAAAAAAAGGAGAGGGGGAGAGAGGTGAGAAGGAGAGATTAATTGGGAGGAAGAGAGAGTGTGAGAGAGAGAGCTAGAGGTAATTAGCTGGAAGACGAAGAGAGAGAATGAGGGGGTGATTGGGGTGAAGAGAGAATGAGAGGAAGAGTGTGAGATTATTGCAAGGTAGGAGGAGAGGGGGAGAGGGGAAAGTATAAACAAAGAGAGAAGAGAGATGGGGACAGAGGTGAAGAGAGACATAGAGAGTAATTAGGGGGTGCAAAGAGGGGGAGAGGGAAGTATCTATAAACCCATAGGAGGAGAGAGGTGATCAAGGGTAACTGAGGGAAAGAACTAATGTGAGATAGAGTTGGGTGTAATTATTGGATAAGAAGAGAGGGAGAAGAGTAAGTATCAACAAAAGGAGAGAGGGAGAGATGTGGAGAGAGGTGAAGAGAGTGATAGAGAGAGGATAATTAGGGGGGCTAGAAGGGAAGAGAGAAGTATTAACAAAGAGATGGACTAGAGAGAGGGTAATCAGGGGGCTCTCTCCCCATCTCTCCCCCCTCTTCCTTTGTTGATACTCCCTCCCTCTCTCTCCCCCCTCCCCTTCCCCTAATTACCTTCTCTCTAGACCTCTCTCTTTGAACCTCTATCCTCATCTCTCCCTCTCTCCCTTTGTTGATACTTTCTGATCCCCCTCTCCTCCCAACCCTTAATTACCCCCAACTCTCTCTAATTCTCTCTTCCTCAAATGCCATCTCTTTGTTATACCTATCCTCACCTCTAACTTTACCATATGACCCCTTAGGTGACGTTAGAGGTCATATTGTGTCCTAATGAGTTATATGGTGTCCTATGAACCCTTAGGACACCATATGATGGTGTTAGGGATCATATGTTGTGCTAAGGGGTCATATTGTGTCTTAAAGGGTCATATGGTGTCCTATGACCTCTTAGGACATCAAATGACTCCTTAAAACACTATATGGTGTTTTTATGGGTTGTATGGCATCCTAAGGGGTCATATGGTATCCTATGACCCCTTAGGACACCATATGGTAACGTTAGGATTCGTATGGTGTGCTAAGGGGTCATAAGATATCATATGACCCCTGAGGACACCACATGACCCCTAAGGTTTTGTTAGGGGTCATATTGTGTTCTAAAGGTTCATATGGTCTCCTATGACCCCTTAGGACACCATATGGTGTCATCATGGATCGTATGGTGTCCTAAGGGGTCATATGGTGTCCTATGACCCCTTAGGACAAAATATGACCCCTTAGGACACCATATGACCCCTTAGAACAACATATGATCCCTTAAGTGTCATTTGGGGTCATATTATGTCCTAACGGGTCCTATGGTGTCCTATGACCCCTTAGGACACCATATAGTGTCGTTAGGAGTTGTATGGTGTGCTAAGGGGTCATATTGTGTCTTAAGGGGTCATAGGACGTCATATGATCACTTAGGACATCATATGACCCATTAGGTGTCGTTAGGGGTTATATTGTGTCATAAGGGTTCATATTGTGTCCTATGACCCCTTAGGATTTGTTAGGGGTCATATTGTGTCCTAAAGGGTCATATGGTATCTTATAACACCTTAGGATACCATATGGCATCTTATAACCCCTTAGAATACCATATCGCATCGTTAGGGGTTATATGGTGTGCTAAGGGGTCATATTGTATCTTAAAGGGCCATAGGACATCATATGACTCATTAGGACACCATATGACCCCTCAGGTGTCGTTAGGGGTCATATTGTGTCCTAAAGGGTTATATGGTGTCTGATGAACCTTTAGGACACCATATGACACCTTAAGACACCATATGATGTTGTTATGGGTCTTATGGTGTCCTAAGGGGTCATATGGTGTTCTATGAGCCTTTAGGACACCATATGGTGTCCTTAGGGGTCATATGGTGTGTTAAGAGGTCATATGGTATCATATGACCCTTTAGGACACCATATGACCCCTTAAGTATTGTTAGGAGTCATATTGTGTCCGAACAAGTCATATGGTGTCCTATGACCTCTTAGAACATCATATGGTGTTGTTGGTGGTTGTATGGTGTGCTAAGGGGTCATATTGTTTCCTAATGGGTCACAGGACATCGTATGACCCCTTAGACACCATATGATACATTAGGTTTTGTTAGGGGTCATACTATGTCCTAAGAGGTCATATGGTGTCCCATGACCCTTTAGGACACCATATGACCCCTTAGGACATCATATGGTGTCGTTATGGGTCTTATGGTGTCCTAAGGGGTAATATGGTATTCTATAACCCCTTAGGACATCATATGACCCCTTAGCACACTATATGACGCTGTTAGGGCTCATATTGTGTCATAAGGGGTCATATGGTGTCCTATGACCCCTTAGGACACTATATGATTTCGTTAGGGGTCATATTGTGTTATAAGGGGTCATATGGTGTCTTATGATCCCTTAGGACACCATATGGTATTGTTATGGGTCGTATGGTGTCCTAAGGGGTCATATGGTGTTCTATGACCCCTTAGGACACCATATGGTGTTGTTATGGGTCATATGGTCTCCTAAGGGGTTATATGGTGTCTTATGACCCCTTAGAACACTATATGACCCCTTAGGACACCATATGACCCATTAGGACACCATATGGTTTCATATGGTGGGCTAGGGACTTGTATGGTGTCCTATGACCCCTTATGAAACTATATGACCCTTAGGTTTTTTTAGGGTTTCTTTTGTGTCCTAAGGGATTATATTCTGTCCTAAGGGGTCATATGGTGTCCTATGAGCCCTTAGGACACCATTTGGTGTTGTTATGTGTCGTATGGTGTCCTAAGGGGTCATATGGTATTCTATGACCCCTTAGGATACCATATGACCCATTAAGACACCATATGTTGTCGTTACAGGTCGTATGGTGTGCTAAGGAGTCATATGGTATCCTATGACCCCTTAGGAAACTATATTACCCCTTAGGTGTCGTTAGGGTTAATTGTGTGTCCTATGGGGTCGTAGTGTGTCCTAAGGGGTCATATGGTGTCCTATGACCCCTTAGGACATTATATGACATCGTTAGGGGTCATATTATGTCCTAAGGGGTCATATTGTGTCTTATGACCCCTTAGGACACCACATGGTGTCGTTATGGGTCGTATGGTGTTCTAACGGGTCATATGGTGTTCTCTGACCCCTTAGGACACCATATTATGTTCTTATGGGTCATATGGTCTCCAAAGGGGTCATATGGTGTCCTATGACACCTTAGGACACAATATGGTGTCATTATGCATTGTATGGTGTCCTAAAGGGTCAAATGGTGTTCTATGACCCCTTAGGACACCATATGGTGCCATTAGGGGTCGTGTGATGTGCTAAGGGGTCATATGGTGTCCTATGAACCCTTAGAACACCATATGACCCCTTAGGTATCGTTAGGTGTCATTTTGTGTCATTCGGAGTCATATGGTGTCCTATGACCCCTTAGGACACAATATGACCACTTAGGTGTTGTTAGGGGTCATATTGTGTCTTAACGGGTCATATGGTGTCCTACAACCCCTTAGGACACCATATGGTGTCGTTAGGGGTTATATGGTGTGTTAAGAGGTCATATTGTGTCCTAAAGGTTCCTACGATATCATATAACCCCTTAGGACATCATGTGACCCTTAGGTATCGTTAGGGGTCATATTGTGTCCTAAAGGGTCATATGGTGTCTCATGACACCATATGAACCCTTAGGACACCATATCATGTTGCTATGGGTCTTCTTGTTTTCTAAGGGGTCATATGGTGTTATATGACCCCTTAGGATACCATACAACCCCTTAGGACAACATTTGGTGTCGTAAGGGGTCGTATGGTGTCCTAAGGGGTTATATGGTGTCGTATGACCCCTTAGGACACTATATGACCCCTTAGGTATCACTAGGGGTCGTATTGTGGCCTAATGGGTCATAGGGTGTCCTATGACCCCTTAGCACACCGTATGACCCCTTGGGACACTATATGTTGATATGAGTCGTATGGTGTCCTAAGGGGTTATATGGTGTCCTATGACCCCTTAGGACACCATATGACCCATTAGGACACCATTTGGTGTTGTTATGTGTTTTATTGTGTCCTAAGGGGTCATATGGTGTTCTATGACCCCTCAGGATACCATACACTGTCGTTATGGGTTGTATGGTGTGCTAAGGAGTCATATGGTGTCTTATGACCCCTTAGGAACCTATATGACCCCTTAAGTGTTGTTAGGGTTTATTCTATGTCCTAAGGGGTCTATTGTATCCTAAGGGGTCACATGGTGTCCTATGACCCCTTAGGACACTATATGATGTCGTTAGGAGTCATATTATGTCATAAGGGGTCATATTGGGTCTTATGACCCCTTAGGACACCACATCATGTCCTTATGGGTCATATTGTGTTATAAGGGGTCATATGGTGTTCTATGACCCCTTAGGACACCATATTATGTTATTGTAGGTCATATGGTATCCTACGACCCCTTAGGACACCATATGACCTCTCCTTAGGACACCATATGGTGTCATTATGCATCGTATGGGGTCCTAAGGGGTCATATGGTGTTAAATTACCCCTTAGGACACCATATGATCCCTTAGGACACCATATGGTGTCATTAGGGGTTGTATGATGTGCTAAGGGGTCATATGGTGTCCTATGACCCCTTAGAACACCATATGATCCCTTAGGTATCGTTAAGCATCATTTTGTGTTGTTAGGGGTCATATGGTGTCCTATGACCCCTTAGGACACCATATGGTGACATTAGGGATCGCATGATGTACTAAGGGGTCATATGGTGTCCTATGACCCTTGAGAATACCATATGACCCCTTAGGTATTGTTAGGCATCATTTTGTGTCATTGGAGGTCATATGGGGTCCTATGAACCCTTAGGACACAATATGACCCCTTAGATAATGTTAGGGGTCATATTGTGTCCTAACAGGTCATATGGTGTCCTAATACTCCTTAGGACACCATATGGTGTCATTAGGGGTTGTATGGTGTGCTAAGGGGTCATATTGTGTGCTAAAGGTTCCTAGGACATCATATAACCCCTTAGTACACCATATGATCCCGTAGGTACCGTTAGGGGTCATATTGTGTCCTAGGGGGTCATATAGTGTCTGGTGACACCATATGACCCCTTAGGACACCATATCGTGTCATTATGGATCTTCTTGTGTTCTAAGGGGTCATATGGTGTTATATGACCCCTTAGGATGCCATATGACCCCTTAGGACACCATATGATGTTGTAAGGGGACGTATGGTGTCCTCAGGGGTCATATGGTTTCCTATGACCCCTTAGGACACTATATGACCCCTTAGGTGTCATCAGGGGTCATATTGTTTCCTAATGTGTCATATGGTGTCATATGACCCCTTAAGACACCATATGACCCCTTGGGACACTATATGGTGTTATGGGTCGTATGGTGTCCTAAGGGGTCATATGGTGTCCTTTGACCCGTTAGGACACCATATGACCCCTTAGGACACCATATGACCCCTTAGAACACCATTTGGTGTTGTTATGTGGCATATGGTGTCTTAAGGGGTCATATGGTGTTCTATGACCCCTTACAATACCATATGACCCCTTACAATACCATATGACCCCTTAGGACACCATATGGTGTTGTTAGGGGTCATATGGTATGCTAAGGAGTCATAAGGTGTCCTATGACCCCTTTGGTGTTGTTAGGGTTTATTTTGTTTCCTAAGGTATCGTATTGTGTCCTAAGGGGTTATATGGTATCCTATGACCCCTTAGGACACTATATCATGTCATTAGGGGACATATTATGTCCTAAGGGGTCATATTGTGTCTTATGACCCCTTACGACACTAGATGGTGTCGTTATGGGTCGTATGTTGTTCTAATGTGTCATATGGTGTTCTATCACCCCTTAGGACACCATATTATGTTTTTATGGGTTGTATGGTCTCCTAAGGGGTCGTATGGTGTCCTATGACTGCTTAGGACACCATATGACCCCTTAGGACATGATATGGTGTCATTATGCATCGTATGGCGTCCTAAGGGGTCATATGATGTTCTATGATCTGTTAGGACACCATATGACTCCTTAGGACACCATATGGTGCCATTAGGGGTCGTATGATGTGCTAAGGGGTCATAAGGTGTCCTATGACCCCTTACAACACCATATGACCCCTTAGGTATCGTTAGGCATCATTTTGTGTCGTTAGGGGTCATATGGTGTCCTATGATCCCTTAGGACACCATACATTGTCATTAGTGGTCATATGATGTCCTATGACCCCTTAGGACACAATATGACCCATTAGATGTTGTTAGGGGTCATATTGTGTCCTAACGGGTCATATGGCATCCTACAACCCCTTAGAACACCATATGGTGTTGTTAGGGGTTGTATGGTGTGCTAAGGGGTCATATTGTGTCCTAAAGGTTCCTAGGACATCATATAACCCCTTAGGACACCATATGACCCCTTAGGTATCATTAGGGGTCATATTGTGTCCTAAGGGGTCATATGGTGTCTCGTGACACCATATGACCCCTTTGGACACCATATCATGTCGTTATGGGTCTTCTTTTGTTCTAATGGTTCATATGGTGTTATATGACCCCTTAGAATACCATATGACCCCTTAGGAGACTGTATGGTGTTGTAAGGGGTCGTATAGTGTCCTAAGGGGTCATATGGTGTCCTATGACCCCTTAGGTGTCATCGAGGGTTATATTGTGTCCTAATGGGTCATATGATGTTCTATGACCCGTTAGGACACCATATGACCCCTTGGGACACTATATGGTGCTATTGGTGTTATGGTGTCCTAAGGGGTCATATGGTGTCCAATGACCCTTTAGGATGCCACATTGTGTCATTAGGGGTCGTATGGTGTCCTAAGGGGTCATTTGGTGTCTTATGACCCTTTAGGAAACTATATGACCCCTTAGGAGACTATATGGTGTCGTTGGGGGTCATATTGTCTCCTAAGGGATTATATGGTGTTCTATGACCCCTTAGGACACCATATAACCCCTTATGAGACCATATTTGCTAAGTTTAAAATAAGGAGAGATATGAGGGTGAAGAGATATGAAGAGCTAAAGAGAGGGAGAAGAACTAAAGGACAAGGACATAAATAGAGATATAGATGTTTAAGGAGTATGAAGTAAGAGGGAGAAAAACTAAAGGACAAGGATGGATAGAAAGAGGTAGACATATCTAGATATTGAAAAGGAGAGAGGAAGATAGAGATAAAAAATGAAGATAAACGGAGATGGAGATGAATAGATATTGAGAAAGAGAGAGGTAAAGATAAAGATAAATATATAAAGAGATGGAGAAAAATGGATATAGAGGGGTAAAGAGAGATAAAACAAATGAAGAGATAGAGAGATATAAAGGAAGAGAAATATCAATAGATAAAGAGATATAGATAGTGCAAGAGAGTGAGAAAGAGAGATAGAGATTATAGATAGGGATAGATAGAGAGGGAGAGAGAGAAAGAGGGAGATATAGAGATATATAAATGTAATATAGAGAAGAATGTGGGGAGAGAGCCAGAGAAATATAAAGATGGAGTAAATAAAGAGATAAAGTTAGAGAAAGGGAAAGATACTTCAATATGGCGATAGAGGAAGAGACAAAGAAGTAGATTATTCATGTATAGAGGAAGATATATAAAGATAGAGGAACATATAGAAAGAGAGATTGATAGGGAAAGAGATGGAGATGTGAAGATGGAGATAGAGATAGATATGGATAGAAAGTGATAGAGAGAGTAAGACTAATGGAGGGAGAGATGGAGTGAATAAGTGAGATTTAGAGATAATGAGATATAAATATACATGAAGATAGATCTATAGGGGACAAGATAGGGAGAGAAAGGACATGATAGAGATAGGTAATATATAAGTATAGGTAGGATAAGGTAGAGGAGGGAGATAAATAGAGAGAAGATAGATTATTAGAGAGAAATATAGAAATAAGGAGTGACAATGATGGAGTGGGAGAGGGAGAGATAGGAATAGACAGATGGAGATATATGCAGAGATGCATGTAACCTGGGAATTTATTTATGGGTATGTGGAGGATCATGGTGTGCCAAAACATGCCCTTAAGTGGCAATGAAATTTCAGAAAATTAGAGTTATGCAACTTGACATGAAAATTTGAATAAGTTGTGAACATTATTTATAAAATATGTAAGAAGAGAATATATAGAAAATTGAATGTAGTTTCTAAGCTACTAGTTGTTTTTTGGAAAAAAAAATCCTTATTTGATGAAAAATTCAAATTTCAATGCAATGGTACTAAAATTTAAGGAAAAAGATAAGAAGTAGGCGTATGCCTGACCACCCTAATCACAATCAAATTATCATATTCTTTTATAATATTTATAATATAAGTATTAGACTCATGTCCGGATGTGACACATTTTTTTATAATTTTTTATAAAGTAAATAATTATTTATGAATTTTTTACTACAACTTTTCAGAAATTTAGAAACTCCTACTTCTAACCACCTTAACTTGGTCAAAACCTTATGAATTTTTTTTTTTTTTAATTTTTCCCTATAGTAGACGAAGCATAGGATGTGATTCATGTTTCGGATTCAAAAAATGTTATACCGTTTGAAAGTTATGAGTGTTTTTCCATCAGTCTATCAATCAGGACTATTCTCAAAATTCAATTAGAAAATAAATAATAATTATTTATTAAAATCAAAATAAGACAAGCCTTATATTGTTGGAAAGATGAGAACATCCTCAAAAAACCCTTTTCATTTTATCAATTTTGGCTACAAAAAAAGTCATCAGCCACCAGTGTAAAGTCTGGAAAATCAAGGAATACTAAAAAACACATTTTTTCAGTTGACTTTCCAGGCTTGTCACTTCCAAGCCAAATCCCAAAGCATTCTTAAGCCGAAACTTGAAAATTTTACAACACAAATCAGATATCCGATTTTAATAAGTAAATTCACTAACTAAATTTGCACATAATTAATCTAATGTTTATTAATATATTAATATATTAATTTATAAATAAATTAGTATATGATATTAGGGAGAGGGAGAGGGAGAGGGAGAGGGGGAAGTGGGGGAGAGAGAGAGAGAGAGAGAGAGAGATTAGAGAGAGATAGGGAGAGAGAGATTAGGGGAGATGGGGAGAGAGAGATTAAGACACTAAATTATGTCGTTATGGGTCATATGGTGTCCTAAGGGGTCGTAGGACACAATATGACCCCTTAGGACACCATAGGACCCATAGCGACCCAATATGGTGTCATAAGGGGTCATAGTGTGTCCTAAGGGGTCATATGATGTCTTAAAGAGGTCATATGACACAATATAACCCATTAGGACACAATATGACTCATAATAACACAATTTGTTGTCTTAAGGGGCCATTTGGTGTCCCAAGGGGTCATAGGAGACAATATGACCCCTTAGGACACCATAGGACCCATAACGACCCAATATAGTGTCTTAAGGGGCCATATGGTTTTCGAAGGGGTCGTAGGACACTATATGACCCCTATGGACACCATAGGACCCCTTAGGACATCATAGGACCCATAACAACTTAATATGGTGTTTTAAGGGGTCATATGGTGTCCTAAGGGGTCGTAGGACACCATAGGACCCCTTATGACACTATATGGTGTCATTAGGGGTCATATGGTATTCTAAGGGGTCATATGGTGTCTTAAGGGTTTGTAGGACACAATATGACCCCTTATGACACCATAGGACCCATAATGACCCAATATGGTGTCTTAAGGGGTTATATGGTGTCCTAAGGGGTTGTAGGACACCATAGGACCCCTTATGACACCATATGGTGTCGTTAGGGGTTAGATGGTGTCCTAAGGGGTTGTGGGACATAATATGACCCCTTATGACATCATAGGACCCATAATGACCTCTTATGGTGTCATAACAGGTCGATGGTGTCCTAAGGGGTCATACAGGTTCATGGGATACCATATGACCCGTAAGGACAACATACGACTCCTTATGCCAAAATATGGTCTCCTTAGGTGCCATATGATGTTGATAGGGGTCATGTGGTGTCCTAGGATACCACATGATCTCTTAAGACACAAAATTGTGCCATTATAGGTCATATGGTGTCATAAGGGGTCGTAGGACACAATATGACCCCTGAGCACACCATAGGACCAAAACCGACCCAATATGGTGTCATAAGGTGTCATATTGTGTCCTAAGGGGCCATATGATGTCTTAAGGGGGACATATAACACAATACAACCCATTAGGACACAATATGACCCATAACGATTGAATATGGTGTCATAAGGGGTCATATGGTGCCCTAAGGGGTCCTAGGACACCATATGACCCCTATGGACACCATTTGATTCCTTATGACACCGTATGACCCCTTATGACACAATATTGGGTCATTATGGGTCATATTGTGTCCTAATTGGTCATATTGTATCCTAATGGGTCCTTTAAGACATCATATGACTTCTTAGGACATAATACGACCCCATATGACACCAAATTGGGTCGTTGTGGGTCCTATGGTGTCTTAAGGGGTCATATATGGTGTCATAAGGGGTAATATTGTGTCCTAAGGTGTCATATGATATCTTAAAGGGGTCATATGACATAATATGAACCATTAGCATACCATAGGACCCATAACGACCAAATATGGTGTCTTAAGGGGTCATATGGTGTCCTAAGGGGTTGTAGGACACTATATGATCCCTATGAACACCATAGGACCTTTTATGACACCATATGGTGTCGTTAGGGGTCATATGGTGTCTTAAGGGGTCGTAGGACATAATATGACCCTTTAGGACACCATAGGACCCATAATAACCCAATATAGTTTCATAACGGGTCTTATGGTGTCGTAAGAGATCATAAGGGTTCATGGGATACTATATGACCCCTAAGGACAACATATGACCCCTTATGACACCATATGGTGTCATTAGGGGTTATATGGTATCCATAGGTGTCATATGGTGTCCTAGGACACCATATGACCCCTTAAGACACCAAATTGTGTTGTTATGGGTCATATGGTGTCCTAAGGGGTCATAGGACACAATATGACACCTTAGGACACCATAGGACCAAAAATGACCCAATATGGTATCATAAGGGGTCATATTGTGTCCTAAGGGGTCATATGATGTCTTAAAGGGGTCATATGACACAATATGACCCATTAGGACACAATATGACCCATAACGACCCAATATGGTGTCTGAAGGGGTCATATGGTGTCCTAAGGGGTTGTAGGACACCATATGAACCCTATGGACACCATATGACCCCTTATGACACCATATGGTTTCATTAGGGGTCATATGGTGTCCTAAGGGGTTGTAGGGCATAATATGACCCCTTAGGACACCATAGGACCCATAACGACCCAATATGGTGTCATAAAGGGTCATATGGTGTCCTAATGGGTCATAAGAGTTCATGGGACACCATATGACCCCTAAGGACAACATACGACCCCTTGTGACACCATATGGTGTCTTTATGGGTCATATGGTGTCTATAAGGGTCATATGGTGTCTATAGGATTCATATGGTGTCCTAGGATACCATATGACCCCTTAAGACACCAAATTGTGTCGTTATGAGTCATATGGTGTGCTAAGGCATCGTAGGACACAATATGACCCCTTAGGACACCACAGGACCGAAAGCGATCTAGTATGGTGTCATAAGGGGTCATATTGTGTCCTAAGGGGTCATATGGTGTCCTAAAGGGGTCATATGATACAATATGACCCATTAGGACACAATATGACCCATAATGACCCAATATGGTGTCTTAAGGGGTCATATGGTGTTCTAAGGGGTTGTAGGACACCATATGACCCCTATGGACACCATAGGACCCCTTATGACACCATATGGTGTCATTAGGGGTCATGTGTTGTTCTAAGGGGTCGTAGAACATATTATGACCGCTTAGGACACCATAGCACACAAAATGACCCAATATGGTGTCATAACGGGTCATATGGTGTCGTAAGGGGTCATAAGGGTTCAAGGGACACCATATGACCCCTAAGGACAACATACGACCCCTAATGATCCAATATGGTGTCATTAGGGGTCATATGGTGTCCTAGGACACCATATGACCCCTCAAGACACCAAATTGTGTTGTTATGGGTCATATGGTGTCTTAAGGGGTCGTAGGACACAATATGAGCCCTTAGAACACCACAAGACCCAAAGCAACCCAATATGGTATCATAAGGGGTCATATTGTGTCCTAAGGGGTCATATGATGTCTTAAAGGGGTCATATGACACAATATGACCCATTAGGACACAATATGACCCATAACGACCCAATATGTTGTCTTAAGGGGTCATATTGTATCCTAAGGGGTTGTAGGACACCATATGAACCCTATGGACACCATATGACCCCTTATGAAACCATATGGTTTCATTAGGGGTCATATGGTGTCCTAAGGGGTTGTAGGGCATAATATGACCCCTTAGGACACCATAGGACCCATAATGACCCAATATGGTGTCATAAAGGGTCATATGGTGTCCTAAGGGGTCATAAGTGTTCATGGGACACCATATGACCCCTAAGGACAACATACAACCCCTTGTGACACCATATGGTGTTGTTACGGGTCATATGGTGTCTATAAGGGTCATATGGTGTCTATAGGGGTCATATGGTGTCCTAGGATACCATATGACCACTTAAGACACCAAATTGTGTCATTATGAGTCATATGGTGTGCTAAGGCATCGTAGGACACAATATGACCCCTTAGGACACCACAGGGCCCAAAGCGATCCAATATGGTGTCATAAGGGGTCATATTGTGTCCTAAGGGGTCATATGATGTCTTAAAGGGGTCATATGACACAATATGACCCATTAGGACACAATATGACCCATAATGACCCAATATGGTGTCTTAAGGGGTCATATGCTATTCTAAGGGGTTGTAGGACACCGTATGACCCCTATGGACACCATAGGACCCCTTATGATGCCATATGGTGTCATTAGGGGTCATATGTTGTTTTAAGGGGTCGTAGGACATATTATGACCCCTTAGGACACCATAGGACACAAAATGACCCAATATGGTGTCATAACGGGTCATACGGTGTTGTAAGGGGTCATAAGGGTTCATGGGACACCATACGACCCCTAAGGACAACATACGACCCCTTATGATCCAATATGGTGTCATTAAGGGTCATATGGTGTCCATAGGTGTCATATGGTGTCCTAGGACACCATATGACCCCTCAAGACACCAAATTGTGTTGTTATGGGTCATATGGTGTCTTAAGGGGTCGTAGGACATAATATGAGCCCTTAGAACACCACAGGACCCAAAGCGACCCAATATGGTATCATAAGGGGTCATATTGTGTCCTAAGGGGTCATATGATGTCTTAAAGGGGTCATATGACACAATATGACCCATTGGGACACAATATGACCCATAACGACCCAATATGGTGTCTTAAGGGGTCATATGGTGTCCTAAGGGGTTGTAGGACACCATATGAACCCTATGGACACCATATTACACCTTATGACACCATATGGTTTCATTAGGGGTCATATGGTGTCCTAAGGGGTTGTAGGGCATAATATGACCCCTTAGGACACCATAGGACCCATAATGACCCAATATGGTGTCATAAAGGGTCATATGGTGTCCTAAGGGGTCATAAGGGTTCATGAGACACCATATGATCCCTAACGATAACATATGACCTCTTATGACACCATATGGTGTCATTAGGGGTCATATAGTGTCCATAAGGGTCATATGGTGTCCTAGGAAACCATATGACCCCTTAAGACTCCAAATTGTGTCATTATGGGTCATATGGTGTGATAAGGGGTTGTATGACACAATATAACCCCTTAGGACACCATAGGACCCAAAGTGACCCAATATGGTGTCATAAGGGGTTATATTGTGTCCCAAGGGGTCATATGATGTTTTAAAAGGGTCTTATGACACAATATGACCCATAACAACCCAATATGGTGTCTTAAGGGGTCATATAGTTTCCTAAGGGATCCTAGGACACCATATGACCCCTATGGATACTATAGGATCCCTTATGACACCATATGGTGTTGTTAGGGGTCATATGGTGTCCTAAGGGGTCACAGGACATAATATGACCCCTTAGGATACCATAGGACCCATAACGACCCAATATGGTGTCATAACGAGTCGTATAGTGTCCTAAGGGTTCATAAGGGTTCATAGGACACCATATGACCCCTAAGGACAACATACGATCCGTGACCCTTTATGACATAATATGACCCATAACGATACAATTTGGTGTCTTAAGGGGTCATATGGCATCCCATGACCCCTTATGACCCCTAACAACACCATATGGTGTCATAAGGGGTCCCATAATGTCCTAAGGGGATGTAGGAGACAATATGACCCCTTAGGACACAATAGGACCCATAACGAGCCAATATGGTGTCATAAGGGGTCATATGGTGTCCTAAGGGGTCATAGGACACCATATGACCCCTATGGACACCATAGGACCCCTTATGACCCATAACGACATAATATGACCCATCTCTCTCTCTCTCTCCTCTACTCTCTCTCTCTCCCCCCTCCCCCTCCCCCTCTCTCTCTCTCTCTATCTCTCTCTCTCTCTCTCTCTCTCTAAAATATGACTAATAAAATCGGATATCCGATATCTGCCATTGCCATTAATGTGGCAACATTTAAAAAAAAGGCGGCAACGGGAAATTTTTTTGGCACCACAAATTTATACATTAAAATTGGATATCTGATTTTATTGGATATCTAATTTTTGTAAATTAAAAAGAGCCTTGTGGGCCATTTTATGGATTCCAATAGCCCACGGTTTGCATATTTTATTTTCCATCGATGATCACAGGTTTTCAAACATGTTGAGACAAATTTGTGCTTTTGGGAGATTATTAAAGTAAAATCTTACATTCTCAATCATTTAGGAGCATCTATGTGGAGGTAAATGGGGAGTAGTAGTCATCGAAAGTCTAAACACAAAAGAAAACTTTCAAATGACCAAATTGAAGTGTATAGAGAAAGAGATAGAGAAGGTCATAGGAGGAGAAGACAAGGTATTTAAAATATTGCTAATGTTACTTCAAGTGAAGAGGAAATTGAATTTGAGAATGTGTCACAAGTTATTGAAAATAAAAATGTAGATTTTGAAAGTGAAAATTTTGAAAATGTTGAAAATGTTGAAAGTGATAATGAAAATGCTGAACATGTGGAAAATTTTGACATAGGAGGTGAAAATATGGAAAACTTTGACATTGAAGGTGGAATTTCTCAACCAAGTGAACCATATGTAACACCTAATTAATTTAGAAATGAAGACCCTCTCATGGATGAAAGACAAATTCCAAATCCAAGACCTTCAAGAACCCCAAAATGGTTATTTGCAATCGATGAAAACATTATTGCAAATCTTGAAGGCAAGAGGTCAATAAGAACCGTTCGGTTGTGGGCTACAAAACTTTTCGACCAAAATTTTAGCAATAAGACATTGACCAAGCAATGCCAACTCTTTGTTCAATTGCTAAATATGATAAAGATGAGACCATCACTATACAAATTGAAGATTCGTATGAACAAGAAGATGGAGAAAAATTCTATTATTGCCAAAAATCTATTTGACGCTCTCAATTCTATTGGAAAGAATACCAAAGAAAGAGATAAGAGAGCTGCTTGAAGACTGATTACAACCTCCTTAGTAAGCTATCAATTGAGGAAGGCTCCTCAAATTAGACAAACTTGTATTTATTTTAACATAAACTGTAAAACTTTGGATAGAGCAGTTGCACGAAGATAAAGACTTGACAATCCACTTCAACAAGATACATGGGATTTTGGTGGGAGGCTTCCACGTGTTGATAGAAATTTGACTGACAATGTGAAGGAGGAGATTCAACAATTTTGGCACTCTAATTCTAGAGTGTCACCCAATGTACAAAGGACATTTTGAAATTAAGAATCGACAACCGAGACCGCACACCGCATCCCAAACATTTCTTGGAATCAAGACAAACAATATTGTACTAAAATTTTTGTGAAGTACATCCAACTTTGCAAATATCACAAAGGGCCTTCGAGTCTTTGAAACCATTTTATTGTGTTCCTCTTAAGATTCACAATACTTGTTGCAAGTACCATGTGAAGTTTTCAATGTACCATGAACATTTATGTCATATTCGTTCTACGATGTATACCAATGAGATGTTGCAGGATTGTGGTGAAATGCTATTTCTGAGATCATCAAGAGACTTGCAAGATCTATTTTTATGCCCTAGAGATGATGGCTGCTATTTCTATAGAAATGATTGTTTGAATGAGAAGTGCTCAGAATGTGGTGGGTTGTCAAAGTTTGTTTCATGTTTTCATGAGGGAAGCGAACATGAGTTTGGAAAGAATTATGTTGAGAAAAAAAGATATGTGATAGTGAAATATACTTTGAAGAGTGGAGGTGAAGGTTCTAGATGCGAATTAGTCTCAAGAGAAGTGAGTATTGATGATTTTATTTTGGATTTTAAGGAAAATCTTTTCTACAAGTATGCAAGGAACACCCATAGGTCTTAGTGGTTGGATCAACAGTTCAAGATGTGTAAAAACTCTTTCCTGATTGACACTATTGTATCGATGGTTGATTTTGCAGAGAACTATACATTGCAACCACATAATGAAGTACAGTCTCAATACTACAATTCATGTTCACATTACATATAGACATGCTCCTGATAGTATAGAAGAGGATAGTAAGATAATCAGGGAGTATCATTTTTATATGAGTGATGATAGATCCACTCCTCCAAGTATATGCAACATTCTTTTGAGAATTCTTTTTGAGTTTTTGGCATGAGAAAGATATTGCAATTGATCGACATATCATATGGTTAGATAACTGTACGGGTCAATTCAAGAATGCTCGTATGTTTTATTGGTTGAGTAGAATGCATGTAGAGAGGCATATACCTCATATTTGGTGCTTTTTTTAGGTAGGGAATGGGAAGGGGGAGCATGATGGAGTGGGTGCATGTTTGAAGAGAGCTCTATTTAAGGAGAAATTGAGGATTTTAGGTGCAAATTTCTCTGATGCACGTTCTATTGTTGATTGGTGTAGTTTAGCATTGTCACATGGAGGTACTCTTGATTCAGCAATGACGAGATTCTTTTAGTTGGTTGAGGAGGGCACAGTGGGAGATAGATTGGATTGTCAAACAATTAAAGATTCTTCAAAGATGCATTCATTTCTCAGCTCAGATGCAAGTACATGGACTATTTGGACACGAGCGTTCGCTTGTTTTTGTCAGAGTTGCGTTCGGTGTGATTGGAATTAGTGCGAGTCAAGTGTGTGGGTTGATACGTGGGTTCCCCAATATCTAACTCCTTTATCTCAAACAATATTCTTGTCAAACAATGACATGGAAAGTTCACTTGAGTATGACCGTCTATCAGATCTTGTACAACCAGGACATGTTTTTGTAGTTGTTGCACCGCAAGGGAATGAAGAGAGATTAGATTATTGGTTGGCACGATGTGTACAATGAAAACAAAAGCTAACACAACCAGTGACAGATGATGATGGGTTCACATATCCTACAGGTTTAGTTGTTGTTGTGGGAACTTGGTTGCGAACATACATGATTAGAAAGAATGGCATACCTGCATTTGAGGAATATGAGAGACACAAAACAATTATAATGTATTCACACCTTATTATAGCTACAAATGTCAAGTTGTTGAAGCATCAAGCAAAAACAAAGACCAAAGAGCTATGGACAGTGACTACTACTGATCATGAAGCAATATTGGATACTCTTAAGCAAAGAGATGACCCTTCAGGAATACTTGAGAAGTAGGTCTTTAATGGTGCCTTATTTTTTTTATCATGCATTTCATTTCAAACAATGATCATTAAACCTTAATGTTCAAGTTTGTTACATGTATATTAAGGATGTGTTCAAAATGCAAGTCTATTGATGAATGTTTTTTTTGGAAACATGGTTTTTGCATGCACATATAGGGTACACTCGATATAATCGGAAGGGACGTATTTTTGCAACATGACTTTTTATCATGCATTTGATGAGCTTTGCATTTTTTGTTATTAGAGAACACTATTTGACAATTTTTGATGATATAATTATCACAAAACCTTTATGCTCATGCAGGTCTTTTTTGATGATATACAATAGTATCACATTATGATTTTTGCATCAACATAGTGGGTTTTGTTCATATAATTTGAAGGGATGTATTTTTATGGTATATAATCCCACCTTTTCATTTATTATCATGCATTTCAGTTGAAGTGATTATCATAAAGCCTTTATGTTCATCCATTCATTTACGTGTAGACTAACAATTCTTAAAAATACAGGTTCATGCTAGATCATTCGCCATTGACAAGACCCTCTCTTGGTGATGGTACATATTCCTTTGTGCATTAATGAGATTAAATTTTGTGCATAAACATTAAGTCAAGTGAATGTTTTGGTATTTAGAAATGACCATATCTACCATCATCTTCAAGCATGCAGATAAATGCAGTGAGAAGGGCTTTAATCAACATGCATCTTTCTTCAAAGTTATGCTTGTATACTTTGTAGAGTTTCATAATTATACAATCTTGTACGTCTTAAAAATGTTTCAAATTATCTATTTATAATTTGACAAACTAAATTGTATTAAGTGTTATAATTTGTTTCTTGTAGCACATTCATTCCACATAAAAAAGGTTACTTATTTTGGTCTTCATTTATATGTAGGCATTGTTGTACGTAAGCTTTTCTCTTAGGACATGAGGATGTCTGATGTAGATCAAGTGGGATGTTGTATTTGTATATGGATGTGAATTGATGTAACTTTGTTATGATAATATACAATGTCCATGACAAAATTGGTTTAATTATATTGATGATATACAATGTATCTGTACATGAGTACATTGGTGTAGTTGTATTGATAATAAAAAAAATCATGTTTGCATATCCCTTCATGGATGTCACATGCAACTGTAATGGTAATTATGTATATACAATACATGGAAATATTGATGATCATTATGTGTCTATAGTGTAATTCTTGTTTATCTATATTTTTCATTGAAAAAGTTAGGGCCACAGATTTTGAGATAGGCTTTTTTAGGGACCCCTCTCGTGGCCCCATAGGTTCAAACAGATCGTTTGCAAGTGCCACGGATTCTGAGTTAGGGCCCGTCAAAGTTTGACAATTTTTAGCACTTAGGGCACTTAAGGGACAATGTCGGTAGGGTATGACCCTGAGTGTTCAACCTAGTGGGGGGGGAAATAGGAGCATGCATAGGGAAATAATGCCCAACTGGACATGTCAGAGTTGATAGTTTGTCATCGCGATGAGCAGAACAACAAACTGGCCACGAGACAACATTTGAATGAATGAGACTCACGATTTTTTTGCAAACCGAAAAAATTCTGCCCTAATAAAACCATTGGGAAAATTGGAAAAATGAGATAGGCTTTTGTAGGGACCCCTCTTGTGGTCCCGTAGGTTCAAATGGATCATTCACAGGTGCCATGGATTCCGAGTTAGGGCCCGTCAAAGTTTAATAATTTTTAGCACTTAGGGCACTCAAGGGATGACGTCGGTAGGGTATCACCCTGAGCATTCAACTGAGTGGGGGGGAGGAAATAGGAGCATGCATAGGGTAATAATGTGTAAGTGGACATGTTGAAGGAAATGGTTCATCTTTGCGACAAGAAGAATGAGAAATTGGCCACAAGACAACATTCAAATGAATGAGACTGAAGATTTTTTCCCCAACCAAAAAATTGCTGCCCTAATAAAACCGTAGGGAAATTTGAAAAACTGAGATAGCCTTTTGTAGGGATTCCTCTCATGGCCTCATAGGTTCAAATGGATCATTTTCAAGTTCCACAGATTCCGAGTTAGGGCGCATCAAAGTTTAACAATTTTTAGCACTTAGGGCACTCAAGGGACGATGTCGGTAGGGTATGACCCCGAGCGTTCGACCAAGTGGGGGGGGGAAGTAGGAGCATGCATAGGGTAATAATTCCTAACTAGACATGTCAGAGCCAACGGTTCATCATCGCAATGAGCAGAACGAAAAATTGGTCACGAGACAACATTCGAATGAATGAGACTCATGATTTTTTCGCCCACCGAAAAATTTCTGCCCTAATAAAACCGTAGGGAAAATTGAAAAGTCGAGATAGGATTTTGTCGGGACCCCTCTCATGGCCCCATAGGTTCAAATGGATCATTCGTAGGTGCCACAGATTTTGAGTTAGGGCCCATCAAAATTTGACAATTTTTAGCACTTAGGGCGCTCAAGGGATGACGTCGGTAGGGTATGACCTTGAGCATTTGACTGAGTGGGGGGAAAAATAGGAGCATGCATAGGGTAATAATGCCTAACTAGACATGTTGGAGCCAATGGTTTGTCATTGTGATGAACATAACGAGAAATTGGCCACGAGACAACATTCCAATGAATGAGACTAATGATTTTGTTGCCAATCGAAAAAATTGCTGCCCTAATAAAACCGTAGGGAAAATTGAAAAACCGAGATAGGATTTTGTAGGGATCCCTCTCATGGCCCCGTAGGTTCAAATGGATCATTTGCAGGTCCCACAAATTCTGAGTTACGACCCATCAAAGTTTGACAATTTTTAGCACCTAGGGCACTCAAGGGACGACGTCGGTAGGGTATGACCCTGAGCATTCGACCGAGTGGGGGGGAGGAAATAGGAGCATGCATAGGGTAATAATTCCTAAATGGACATGTTAGAGCAAATGGTTCGTCATCACGATGAGCAGAACGAGAAATTGGCCACGAGACAACATTCGAACGAATGAGACTGACAATGTTTTCGCCCACCGAAAAATTGTTGCCCTAATAAAACCGTAGGGAAAATTGAAAAACCGAGATAGGATTTTGTAGGGACCCCTCTCATGGCCTTGGAGGTTCAATTGGATCATTTGCAAGTGCCATAGATTCCATGTTAGGGCCCGTCAAAGTTTGACAATTTTTAGCACTTACAGCGCTCAAGGGACGATGCTGGTAGGGTATGACCCCGAGCGTTCGATCGCGTGGGGGGGAAAATTAGGAGCATGCATAGGGTAATAATACCTAACTAGACATGTTAGATCTGATGGTTCATCATCGCAACGAGTAGAATGGGAAATTGACCACAAGACAACATTCAAATGAATGAGACTGACGATTTTTTTGCCAACTGAAAAATTGCTGCCCTAATAAAACCATAGGGAAACTTAAAAAACTGAGATGGGATTTTGTAGCGACCCCTCTCATGGCCTCGTAGGTTCAAATTGATCATTTACAGGTGCCACAGATTCCAAGTTAGGGCCCATCCAAGTTTGACAATTTTTAGCACTTAGGGCTTTCAAGGGACAACGTCGGTAGGGTATGACGCCGAGCGTTCAACCAAGTGGCAAGGAAAATAGGACCATGCATAGGGTAATAATGCCTAACTGGACATGTCAGAGCTGATGGTTCGTCATCATGACGAGCTGAACGAGAAATTGGCCATGCGACAACATTCAAATGAATGAGACTGGCGATTTTTTTGCCAACTGAAAAATTGGTGCCCTAATAAAATCATAGGGAAAATTGAAAAAACCAGATAGGCTTTTGTAGGGACCCCTCTCATGGCCCCATAGGTTCAAACCAATCAATCATAGGTGCCACAGATTCTGCATTATGGCTCATCAAAATTTGACAATTTTAGCACTTAGGGCGCTCAAGGGACGACGTTAGTAGGGTATGACCCCGAGCGTTCGACCTAGTTGGGGGGGGGAAATAGGACCATGCATTGGGTAATAATGAATTGTATCAAGTATTTTTCATTAAATGAATTGTATTGTATTGTTCATTAAATGAATTGTATTATTCAGTATACAAACAACACTTGCGATGAAATGAAATGAATTGTATTGTTCATTAAATAACCATTATTAACCATTGTTAATTATTGGAATGAAGATTAAATATTTTCATGATAACACCATGCACAAATGAGCAACAATTTATATGATCGAATATCAACTTCTATGTTTATAAAAAATGTCAAATGATTATAAATGTATGTCCATACACAAATATGGCATCAACGCCAACTCAAACAAAATGTATGTCTAAATACGTGAATGTATGTCCATATACAAAATATACATGCCAACTAGAAATGTAAGCTTCCCAAAACTATCTATAACATCCTAAGCTGCTGATGGATCATCAAAATCGATCTTCGTCGCACTACTCGGCTCTGAAGGATCCTGCACAAGAAAAACAAACCACGATTAATATTAGTTATATTATATAATTCACATTCGAAAAGTTAACATAAAAATGAACTATAATTTAAGTATTCATGTTTACCTCATCTCCACATTTTCTCTTTGGCTTTGTAGGACTCTTGATGTATGTCTTCGGTAGAGGAGGTATGTTTTCAATATTTTCATACACAACTTACATATGTTGAAAAACATGACATTGATACAAGTTAGCATATAATTGTCATTGATAATAACAAATTATATCTACTATACACAAAATAACATAAACACACATCTACTCAAGGCATCTCTTCTTATTCTTCATCTTAAGGTATACTGGGTGTAGTCATCAAGGATGTGAAGCCAAGAATTCTCTATACATATACACAAGTATATGAAACTATCAATCTATGTCTAGACGTGTATAATCACTATAAGCTATTTAAACTATTCATTCAATCATATTTGCATTCAATTACCTTTCCCTTGTCTCCAACTGCACTACCAGATCCTAAATCACATTGCCTTGCACTCGTGCTACTTGTGCCCTACAAGACTAAAATAAGATATACATGCAAGTTACTACATAATCTAATTAATATCCATATAAATGATGAGCATGTATGTACAATAAAATACAAACGACTAGGTGCAATAATACATGTACCATCAAGATATCAAGGCCAAATGAAATGACCGACAAGATGCCCTCTTGAATCTATCTCAACTCCTCCTCGGTCATCAACTGTTAAATAGACCATGCAAATAAAAATTAGTACTTAATATTATCTAGATTATAAATATTCATTTAAAATATAGCATGAACTGTGAAAATACAAATCTTACCACTACATCATCAATGTATGATGACAGTGCCTCCTCACCTCTAGCATACGAGGACTCCCCAAGGTATCCTCCAGTCTGTGTCATAACATCTGGTGCATCATGCATCTCATGCACCTCATTATCTACACTGTCCACAGGAGAATCAACAGGATGTCCAACTAGACCGAAGCATACGTGCCCACACATGACACAACTATGGGGCATGCATATGGGTGGAGCTGTAATAACCCACTATACTTAACCCAACAAAATTTTGACCCCCCTTTTTTTTATTTAATCATTTGTGTTAGATTCAATTGCATACTCTGGGCATCTATCCATTTGGATTAGGCATTCATCCATCCGAGATGAGAATCTAACCATACAGGTTAGGCATCTGTCCATATGGGACAAGAGGTTTTATCTATCTAATACGAGATAGGCATCTACCCATATGGGGTAGGCATCTATCCAACTTGGGATAGGAGGTTCTCTGGCCAGAGACCTAGACTCATCGGGGCCATTCAGGTTCTGAGTCACTCATTAAGTACTACCCTCCTCTAATAGGAGTGCACAGAGGTCACTGTCCTTAAGAGAAATCAAAATAACATAATGCAAGGTTGAATTCTGCCTCAAAATTTGGCTTAAAGCCTTGGGAAGTCAAGCGAATCCATACGGGATTCCTTCTGAGTATGCATTGAATTACTTTTTCCTTTATTTTCCTTATCTTTCAATTAGGAGACTTTGTAATTCATCTATTATACCAATTCGTAGACCCCATCCTGAACGCCTGAGTACTAGGGACAAATTTGTCCCTAGATTGCCTACATACTCGTTTCGGCATGGGATCAAAGAGTAAAGTATGTAGTTCTATTTTCTAATCTATGGTTTAATGTAAATTGTTTGGTGGGTACGCAACCCTTTTTAGGGTCAATCCCAAACAGTTTCTCTGTGGTTGCTACCCACAATGGTAGCATTTAAGCAAAGGCTTAAGATGGCCTATTGCTTGTGGCCTAAAACAACTAGATCCTAATACCTATCATAAGCGTTACCCTTGACCCAATTGTCAATCGTCAACAACTCTTCAAGATTAAGTCAAATTTATAAAAGCATTTCACTCAATCAACCCTAAAGGGGTTTACTACGATTTAACTAGTGGATGCAAAATCATTTAAGGATGATCTTATTAGATTATCGATCCAAGGGGGATTACCTGCCCCTTGGATTTTAACTTCCAAGTGTCCCTTATTACTCCCTGATGATTTATAGGGATGATGCCACATACATCGTTGATGCAGCTTTATTAGACGTTAAGTGTAGTAGTTTAACATGATGACATTACCTGTAAGCATGACCCAGAGGCACTGTAAATACTGAACGCTGCTAGGTTTTTGTTTTCCAACTCCCTTTGTTTAGTTTTTTAACTAAGAGTTCTAACTCTTATATTCAAATGAAATTAACCCTATTCTAATGTAGATATAATGGAAACCAATATTGAGAATCAAGCCACAAAATAAACTCTACGTACAAAGAAAAAAAGTCTCTTGAACTAGAATAAATGAGAGATCTACCATCTAACATCATGAATTATGCAACTAGCATGGATAAGTGAGAAAGTGTAACTTGTATATAGATAACAAGAAAAGAATAAAAGTTCCCCCAATGACATTAACTTCATATTATTCTAATTTTATCTCTTTTATTTTTCTTAAAAAAAAAACCATTGATACTTAGAAAGGGAAAGAAAGATTTCTTTAGTCAGCTTGATCAAATCTAAATTCGTGAATTAAATGAATCATCTAATTAAAAGGATCTACTTAGAGGAACTTTACGTTAAAATTATTGTGAATGAATTCCAATTAAACATTCCTACTTAAGTTTTCCAAATCACTTTGACAAACAATTTTATTTTTTTTCATTTATCTAATTTTAATGTTGACTCAATTTTAGGAACCAATTCCTTTCTCCCCCTTTAGAATTTACCATTAATAATAAAATTTGGTTTTTCAATTAATGTAAATAAATTAACTTTCTTTTTCTATATATGTATGTTTTATATTATATAAAACCCCCAAGTCATTAACACCATTATTATTTTATTTATTTATTTATTATATCTCTTTTTATTTATTTATTATGTTTATATAAATACATAATCTAAATTTTAGAAAAAGGTAATTTAATATAAAAATAATTCAAGGTATGGCTTTAAATGCCAAAGCGGAGAGTGGGGCCACGGGTCCCACCACCACTACGGATCTGCAGGTGCAGGCCCACAACGATGAGGGGATGGCCATGGGCCCCTCCACTCCCTCTGTGGCCACTGTCGTAGCAGTGACCGTAGGGGTAGTGGAGAGTACCACTCCCCAACGTTAATATATAATAAGTCTGCCCCCTTCTCGATTGACATTTTATTTTATTTTATTTTTCTTAAACGTATAAATTTAATATTGTAATATATATATATATATATATATATATATGGTTTTATTTGAGTTTTATTAACAATTTAAGAGGGGTACAAAAAATGTTATTATAAAAGAAAAAAATAAAATAAAAATCTACTCACATGTATGAAAGATATTAGAGTAAATTGTTTCAGATGATTTCACGAGAGCACCAAAAAAAGATACATTATGCTTGAAATTGAGGCAAGGAAATACAACAGAGAGGAGATTTTATAAAATTTCTCTCATGACAACAATGTTCATTTACAGAGAGGAATGAATTAATTAAAGGTTTTAAGAAGATCAAATCAATATTAAGAGGGGGAGAAATGGATTTACTCTTAGGAAGTAAAAAAAGTTTTGGTACACATGAACAAATTTAAAATCAAAGGAAGAGATTTTCATTTGAATGATTTTCACATGAAGAAAAGAAGAAAACAAGATTCTTACATGAGTAATTAATTTTCATTCACAGGAAAGAAAAGAATAAAACAAGAATAGAAAATTGAAATTAATCTTTATTCCCAGTAAGTTTCATTCACAGGAAAACAAGATTTCATACATGAGTAATTAATTTATTTATTTCTATTCCCAATAAGTTTTACTCACGGGAAAGAAAAGAATAAAACAAGAAAACAAGACTGAAATTAATCTTTATTCCCAGTAAGTTTCACTCACAGGAAAACAAGATTTCATACTTGAGAAATTAATTAATTTATTTTTATTCACAGTAAGTTTCACTCACAGGAAAGAAAACAAGAAAGCAAGATTCATGCACAAATCTAGACTTAAAAAGAAAGATCTCTTTCCTTTTTTTTTTTTTTTTTTTAAAAACAAAATTAATTAAATAAATAAATATGAAATATGGTAGATCATTTATATGAAATATGTTCTAAGAGAGGAATTAAACTATTTCTTCAAAATACAAAGTTCGCGCATGTCAATTAAAAGAGGAGAACCTGGATACTTGAAGCTTGATGTAGAATCCCCTCTGAATTCTTCAACTAGCCTCCCTTGATCCTTCCTTGCAACTTTTATGGAATTTCTTCAAAAACAACTACGTAACAATCCTACAATGAAATGTGACTACCAGAAAAACAGAAAAAAATTGCTACTTGAGAAAAATTTTCTTCAAAAAAATAATCAACTCCCTCTTTTTGAAAAATTGCATACAATATATAGGAAAAACCCCTTGATTCCACTATCTAGAGAAATTAATTGAAAAGGAGATTTTTTTTCCAATATTGGATCCATGCAAAATTGATTAATATCCTAGTGGGGGGAGTTACATGCAAGGATATTAAAGAATGAAGATTCCTCTAGAAGCTTCTAATTTCTCCTACAACATGTGCCATGTTTGGAAATGGGAAAAATAAATAATGCCTATTTAAATTATATTCTCCAAGTGTGTATGTGGGTCCATTATTTAACCTTTTATAACAATTATTCAACCATATTCAATAGCTCAACCACAAAAAGATATAATAGTAATTGTATCAAATCAAAAGTGATAAAGGAGGGTTATGACAAGAGCCGAGGATGATGTGTCAACGCCACTGGATGCACCGCTACCATCAAAAGTAGACTGAGCTACTAACCCATCCTGAGAAACCAAAAGGCTACTCAAAGAGTGAATAGCCAATATGGTCCATAAAGCCACCTCACAAATGATATTTGGATGCTTCACTAGAGGTGGGGGATCAACAGGAGGAGGGGGGACATATGGGCCCTGGACTACTCTGACTGCCCCAGGTCTATTTTGGGGCATACCTAAACCTACACCCTGGAAAGGTTGGATGTCAAAGTACTTCACATGTTTGCATAAAACAAACTTAGCATACAATTTTTTTATGAAGTATAAGGGGACATCAAGATTGTTGTTGGGTGGTTTGTCAAAAACCATCCACCAATGATCCCAAATTTTTTTCACAATACCATCATTTGTGCACCATTTAATAGAAAGTTTTGTTTTTTTGGGGTCTACAGGTTGATCAGTGTGGGTATTCACAAATAATGAGGCAATATCAGCTTTTGATATTTCAAGATCCTTGATCTCCTTATACAACAAGTCGTCCGCATATTGTTCCCTCATAGAATCTCACCACAAAAGGGTGGCATTGTACTCCTCAGTCATAGTGTCCATACTCTTATGATCGACGTCAGAGGATCAAACATTGGGTTTAGATGAGGGATCCTATGATATACATCTGCAATCCCCCTCAATTCATTCAAATTTTGTGCAATCAAATCCTGAATTGAGGGGGGGTTTGGCAAATGAGGGTTTGGTTGTTGCGGTTGTGGTTGATCAATGTTTTCATTGTTATCCCCCATTTTTAACCTAATTGAATGTAAACAATTGAATTTAGTTAACAAATTTAAACAATTTTGTATTTGATTTAAAAAAACCTAGTTTTCATGAAAAAACCACATTTTCAATGAAAAATCAAATAAACATTAAAAAAATACAAAAATTGAATGATTGAAAACAATAAAAATATTACCTTTCAATCTATTTTTTAGCAATTTTTGGGCAAAACGCTCGATATCGGATGCAATTGGATATCGGATTTCTATAAAATCGCGCAGCCCATTGGTTAAAAATGACTCATGGACTGTCACAGTCAAAATATATTGTCTCAAAAAATCGGATATCCAATTTAACATTATATTATATAATATAATAATATATTATGGGTATATGCACGAAGTTGTGGTACCAAAAAGGTGTCACACTTCAAAAAAATGAAAAATGCGCATAAGGTGCACGCCTTATAAGGCATGCGCCTTATGCGCATTTTGGATGCATTCTGCATTCCAAACCCGCATTTCGGCAATTTTGGGTGCCATTTTCTTGCGCTCGCCCTTTGTAAAAGCTTAAAATTGGGCACTAAGTTGTCCATCTCTCATCAAAATTCTACCACGCCATCGAAGAACTCGAAGAGGTATGTATTTTTATTTTCTTATTGTCATTTTTCTATTAATTTGAAGATTAAACTAGGTTTATTGATTTAAATTTATTTTCATTATCAGGAAATGAGATTAGACAAGAAAATTTTGAAAACACTCAATCACCTCCTCATGAAGACCATAATGAAGAAGAAGTACATCAAGAACCTCCTACAATCCCTAGACATCCCATAGGTACACAAGAAAACCTATTAGGTCAAATAGAAAATAGCCAAAAAGAGCTTGAAGGTTTAATCACAAGGCTAAAAGATCCCACTAGAACAAACTCCCATAGGACAAACCTTGCTAGTTCTTTGCAATCTATTGTATCTCACATATAATCTGTGAGTGGGAAAATAAATTTTTGGTCCTGTAAGAAGGAAGAAAAAAAGAAATTTTATGCTGACTAATTATCATATGCAACAGTGAAGAAAAAGAAAATTAATAAATTTGACTTGTGTGCTCTTTTTACGGACCCCCAAACGAATCAACCTTTTCACCCTGGATGTAGGAGATTCCCTATTCATTGGTGTCATCATGAAGGGATTAAGAAATTTTTTTGGGATAGGTGGTGGATGGTATTTGATCAGCCCCCATGCAATAATCATGAGGTACCCCAATACTTTTTGAGAAAATTGTATTGTGAGTTTGTCCTTAATGAGATCCCAAACTATTTTGATTTTCTAGATTTCCAAGGTAGAGGTGGGGGTTTCTCACATGGTAGAGAGGGTGCACAGTGTGATCCAAATCTCCCACCAAGACCTTTGGCCAGACCTATGGTGGAGCATGTTAATATTCCTTCCATTGTGAAGGAGAGTATTGAGGTCAAAACTCTAGACTCGATTAGCTCACTCACTCAGACCCTTATACAGTATGCTAGGCCTCTAGTAGAGGGTGATGCAAGTGATGATGTTGATTCTTCTAGGCATCAAGTTCCAACTCATTTTTGTCGATCTTGTGGTTCTCTTTTCACTTATGATCCTAATAGTTCTAAGAATGCACGTGCACGAGCGGAGTTTGCTACAAAGAACATTGTCATGACAGAATCCTTGCTAAACGAAACATTTGGCATTGATACCCAGGTGAATTTCATTACAAGTTCATTTTATTCTTTCTATTAAATATTATATGTAAATTTGAGAATATATCTAAATTAGTAAATTATTATGATAAAAAATCAAGGTCAAAGTGTTCACAATACTAACAACATTCCTGCAGCACCCTTTTTCACTACTTCGTCAACTCCACAAGTATACAATGAGTGAAGAAATAAAATTATTATATGTAGATAGTTGAACCTTATGTGATTGATTTTCTAATTACTCATTTTGGATGTCAAATAGTTTGATGCTAGAGCTTCAACATCAACACATCGTAGTGTATTTCATCGACAATCTTTCACCCAGGTAAACAATTTATCTTTAATGTTGTTATTAAATAATATAGATAGTTTTGGTGATTAATTAATATACTTTGTTTAATTTTTAGATGTTGACATCAGAGACTCCTCCTACTATCTGTGCGTCAATGGAGCATGGTGTCGCTGTAGCAGTAGCAAGTTTAGCTGCTTTAACAGAAGTATGAGACATATTTGTAAATTTAGTAAATTTAGCATTACATTTGTTATCTTAATAATATGTTATTGAAAATTTTAATGACACTTGTATTTAGTTTAATTTATATTGTGATTCTTACAAGAGGGGCTTGTCACTCCAGATCATGAATGTGCACCTGTTGTGGATGAACATCATGATTATTTGTATGCAGTAAGTGACTATTCTATTATATGTCATTCTAAAATTCAATTTTTGTATATGCTAACATCATTCTTTTCATTGTATCAGGTGGAGTTACAAAAAAGTCTAGAGAGGAGGTTGAGTGGACATACTCGAAAGACACCTGTATCATATACATCTCCATCCCCTCGAAAGGCAAAGATATCTTGTGATTTGTTTCCTTCCCCTAAAGGGAAATGAATAGAATAGGGTCCTATGTTGTATGCCTATATGGCAATTTTGAACATATGTTTTGTATTACGAATATGTGACATTCTATCTCCATATGGCTTTTGGAAAGCTCCTATTTGACTTTAGTGGATACCATGTTGTATGCCTATATGGAAAATTTGAACACATGTTTTGTATTACGAATATGTGACATTCTATGTCCATATGGCTTTTGGAAAGCCCCTATTTAACTTAAATGGATATCATGTTGTATGCCTTTATAGCAATTTTGAACATATGTTTTGTTTTATGAATATGTAAAATTCTAAGTCCATATGGCTTTTGGCAAGCCTATTTGTTTGTATTGGATATATTTGATAGTTTTAATGGTATACAATGTTGCATGGATTTGTAGCTTTTTGGTTAATGCAAATCATTTATCATGGTTATCCATAATTGCTCTACAAATGATTAAATGAATAATTCCACAAAGTTTATTGTTACTTAAGCTTTGAACCTAAATATGTGTTTGTAATCCAAGACACAAGCTTATGGAGATCAACACAAATTCAATAGTTATAGTACAAATAAGACTATATAAAGGAAACATGGAAAGAACCAAAATTAGACAATGTAAGACACCATTGTACCAATACCCATTCTAAAAAAAATGCATAGCCCATAAACTTATATTCATCTAATGCATGCACTTAGGCGATTTCGCTGCTAGGGTGTGGCCCACAACGATCGGACGAGTTGGAGAGAAAAAAGAAGGCATTCCTAGCATAAACCTAACCACCCCGGTGTGTACAAGCTGACGGTTTGGTGTCACGACGAGTGGATTGAAAGATGGGGCATTGTGCAACTTTTCATTGAACTCATCTGACGCTTTTTGTCGCAACTAAGAAAGTGTCACCATGAGCAATTGCATCCGAGTCTACCAAAACCAATAGAGGATTTTTTAGAGTGCCACAACATGACCCTGCAGGATCAGATGACTCATTCTTATGATTAACAGGCACCGAGAAACGTGATGCTGAATATTGACAACTTTGAGCAATTTGAGCACTTAGGCAATTTTGTTGCTAGGGTGTGGCCCGCAACGATCGAGCGAGTTGGAGAGAAAAAAGAAGGCATTCCTAGTGTAAACCTGACCACCCTGACATGTACGAGCTAACGGTTCGGTGCTGCGATCAGCGGATTGAAAGATGGGGCATTGTGCAACTTTTCATTGAACTCATCTAACGCTTTTTGTCGCAATAGAGAGAGTGTCTCCATGAGCAACTGGATCTGAGTCTACCGAAACCAAGAGAGGATTTTTTAGAGTGCCATAACATGACCCTGGAGGATCAGATGGATTATTCTTATGATTAATGTGCATCGAGAAAAGTGATGCCGAATATTGACAACTTTGAGCAATTTGAGCACTTAGGCGATTTCGCTGCTAGGGTCTGTCCCGCAATGATCGGGCGAGTTGGAGAGAAAAAAGAAGGCATTCCTAGAATAAAATTGGCCATCCCAACATGTATGAGCTGATGGTTCGGTGCCATGACGAACAAATTGAAAGATGGGGCATTGTGCAACTTTTCATTGAACTCATCTGACGCTTTTTGTCTCAACCGAGAGAGTGTCACCACAAGCAACTGGATCTGAGGCTACAAAAATTGAGAGAGGATTTTTTAGAGTGCTAGAACATGACCCTATAGGACCAGATGGATCATTCTTATGATTAACGGGCGCCGAGAAACGCAATGCCGAATATTGACAACTTTGAGCAACTTGAGCACTTAGGCGATTTCGCTGCTAGGGTGTGGCCCGCAACGATCAGGTGAGTTGGAGAGAAAAAATAAGGCATTCCTAGCATAAAACTCAACCACCTCGATGCGTATGAGTTGACGGTTTGGTTCCGCGATGAGAGGATTGAAAGATGGGGCATAGTGCAACTTTTCATTGAACTCATCTGACGCTAATTGTCACAACTGAGAAAGTGTCGCCACAAGAAACTGGATCCGAGTCTATCGAAACCGAGAGAGGATTTTTTAGAGTGCCACAACACAACCCCGTAGGATCAGATGACTCATTCTTATGATTAACGGGCACTAAGAAACGCGATGCCGAATATTGACAACTTTGAGCAACTTGAGCACTTAGGCGATTTTGCTGCTAGGGTGTGTCCCACAACGATCAAGCATGTGGGAGAGAAAAAAGAAGGCATTCCTAGCATAAACCCAGCCACCCCAATGCGTACGAGCTGATGGTTTGGTGCCACAACGAGTGGATTGAAAGATGGGGCATTGTGCAACTTTTCATTGAACTCATCTGACGCTTTTTATCGCAACCGAGAAAGTGTCGCCATGAGCAACTGGATCCAAGTCTGCCGAAACTAAGAGAGGCATTTTTAGAGTTCCATAACACGAGCCCGTAGGATTAGACAGATCATTCTTATTATTAATGGGCACCAAGAAACGCAATGCCAAATATTGACAACTTTGACCAATTTGAGCACTTAGGCAAATTTGCTGCTAGGGTGTGTCTCACAATGATCGAGCGAGTTGGAGAGAAAAAAGAAGGCATTCCTAGTGTAAACTAGGCCACCCTGATTCGTATGAGCTAACGATTTAGTGTTGCGATGAGCCAATTGAAAGATGGGGCATTGTGCAACTTTTCATTGAACTCATTTGATGCTTTTTATCGCAATCGAGAAAGTGTCACTATGAGAAACTAGATCCAAGTCTACTGAAACCGAGAGAGGCTTTATTTAGAGTGTCACAACATGACCATGTAGGATCAAATGGATTGTTCTTATGATTAATGGGCACCAAGAAACACGATGCCAAATATTGAAAACTTCGAGCAACTTGAGAACTTAGGTGATTTCACTACTAGGGTGTGGCCCACAACGATTGGGCGAGTTGGAGAGAAAAAAGAAGGCATCCCTAGCATAAAACCAGCCACCCTGACATGTACGAGCTTATGGTTCAGTGCCGCAATGAGCGAATTGAAAGATGGGGAATTGTGCAACTTTTCATTGAGCTCATCTGACGCGTTTTGTTGCAACCGAGAAAGTATCACCACGAGCAACTGGATCTGAGTCTACCAAAACTGAGAGAGGCTTTTTCAGAGTGCAATAACATGACCCTGCAGGATTAGATGGATCATTTTTATGTTTAATGGGCATTGAGAAATGCGATGCCAAATATTGATGTTGGCCTTATAACAGACAAGAAGAAGGTTGGCATTCCAATTACAATGAGAGATTGTTGGCATTTCAATAAGGATATTGAGAAGGTTGTTGATGACTATGGATATAACTGATTAAGGATGATTATTATCTTAATATTATTATTTTGTCCCTGATGTCAAGAAATTGATTTTCTAATTCAGTATGATGTTGCCATATCTTAAGAAGTATGATTTGATGAGTATAAAGATGTCGGTAAAAGACATATAAAGAATATGATGAATAAGGGGATAAGTTATTCAATGGGCAACTATTACCGAGTTATACAATGATGAGATCATGATGTTTAGATTGTTTTGATATCCTACATATGCTATTGTTTGAAAGGTTAATACTATACTATGTTACCGAGCAAAGAACCTAGTCGGTAAACCCTAAGGTTATTGCTATCGGTTAATGAAGGCAGAATGTCTACGGAGTGAAGTTTAGTATTTATCAAGTTACAACCAAGCTATAATAGAATGCATTAAATGTTTACATGTGATATTTAATGAAGGAAGCTGATGAGCTGGAGTGGATTAAATGATTGGTAAGCCGTGTATGAAGATTGTTAAAGAATCTATGGTAAAGAAAGATCGATAGGAAGATCTACAGCTCAGATTGAACCGCAATACCCTAACACAAGTTCCAAGGTGAAAATGCAAGTTCCAAGGCGGGGTAAAATATTTTCAGATCGAAGGATACATTGAACCTGGACAAGATTGAAGATCTGATGGCTATGATTGATCATGGGAAATGTGATTAAGGAGATTAAGCGGTTGGAAGATTGTTTATAAATAGGAAACTATTGATAAACAATGTATGCGAGCAAGTGTATGCACAGGGATGCTACATAGTGATTACCAAGCACAGAAGCTTGAAGACCTATTTTCATAATAGAGTATAGAGCCCAACAGAGGGACAAGATAAGTCCTATGAATTGATTTTATTGAACAAATAGGAATCTACTTTAGCATTTTTAGATGTGAAGTTGCAGACATATTTTTATTACTGTTATTTTGAGAAGTAGCAGAAAATCTCTTAACCGAGTGGACTTAACAGTCTTATTTGTAAAATCCTCTAGCAAGGTGACATTCTTATTGAGTGTTTGAAATCATTTAACAAGGTCACTTCTAACAAGGTGAAGATCCTAATAGATCTAAGGGAAATCCCTTAACCGGGTCACATCTAGCAATGTGTTTGTAATCTTTAATAGGATTTGGTTTTAACCAAGCATACTCTAGAAGAGTATATTTCTTAGTGGGTCCAAATCCCACAGTGGTTTTTCCCTATTTGGGTTTCCACATTAAATCTGATGTTATATGTTTGTGATCTTATCTATTTATGGGTCTGCATGCATTACTATTTTTTTTATAAGGTTACCGAGGTTGAATCTGTTATTTTTATTGAAGATTAAGTTTGAATGATTCACTCCCCCCTCTCATATTGTTAGCTTGGCATCTGTACTAATCATATTTAGTATCACAACTATCAATTGGTATCAGAGCTTTGGACTGCGGAAGAAAAAGTTCAAAGGCACTTGAGTTAAAGATCAAATGATGTATAAGAGGGATGCACCGAAGCTGAATAAGTCAAGTTTCTCTACATGGCAGAAAAGGATGAAGTTGCATCTATCAGGAATTGGAGAATATGTTGTCTATTATCTAGAGAATGATTTCATCACACCGAGCACCTATCCATTGACAATGGAAGAGATAAAGGAAAAGCAAGAACATATTCAAGCAATGATTGAAATAACATTTGCATTGACCACTTCAGAGTTTAATAATCTAGAAGGATGTACTGATGCAAAGGCAATGTGGACTAAGCTCATATCTATGTATGGTGCAGATGAACATGTTCAAAGAGCAAAAGTGGATAGTCTAAGAGGATAACTTGAATCTACGAGGATGAATGAAGGTGACAACATAACTCGGTACAGTACAAGACTAAAGGAGATTGTCAATCAAATCAAAGGAGCAGGTGGAACTATTGAAGAAAAAGATATAACAAGTAAGTTGTTAAGAACCCTTCTACCAGCTTATGCAATCCGAGTCTAAGCAATCAATGAATTGAGGTATGTACCTAATATGCCAGTTTCCTTGGATGCTACTATTGGTAAGCTACATGCATTTAAGTTAAGTAATTTTGATAACAACGGATCTTCGGTAAATAGAGTTGAATCTGCATTTAGTTCTTTTCATCTTGATGAACCTGATGATTACAATGATAGAGAGTATAAGTACTCTGAAGGGAATCACAATGGAGCAAGTGAGATATTTCACAAAAACATGGAGGAGGTACACAAACTGTATTAGGAAATCAGAAAGCAAGAAGAGTTTGAAGCACTATTAGCCAGAAGGCTACCGAGAGGAAAAGGTAAGTATAAAGGAAAGCTACCTTTAAAATGTTTCAATTGTGATAAGATAGGACATATGGCTTCTAATTGTCCTGACAAAGAATCTAGTGAAAAGAGAGATTACCGAGATGACAGACAGAAAGATAATCATTATAGAGGACACCGAGACTTCAGGAGAAGAGATAAAAAGACATGCCTAATAGCTGATGAGGAATCTAATGATGATAAATCAGATGAAACTGATACAGAGGAAGTTGTTTATGTGGCTATCAAAAATGGATCAGATGAAGAAAGGTATGAAGAAAAATCTTTAATATCTCATATAAATACTAATGATTCTTGGATCATAGATAGTGGTTGCTCACATCATATGATAGGTGATAAACACAAGTTTATTAAATTAGATGATTATGATGGAGGCTATGTAAGATTTGGTAATGATGCACCATGTCCGGTAAGAGGTCAAGGTTCCATAACACTTCTTGACAATGCTAAATGTAATGATGTTTATTGGGTTGAAGGTTTGAAATACAATTTGTTGAGTGTAGCACAGCTAAACAACAAAGGTTACCGAATATAATTTAAGAAAGGAATTGTCAAAGTTCATGACAAGAATGGAAAGTTAGCTTCTACCCGGACACAAATAAGAGGTAATACATTTCATCTTGACTCAACTCAGAATAAATGTCTATATGCACGGATAGACGATACCTGGTTATGGCATAAAAGGTTTTGTCATGTTAATTTTGATAATCTGATAAAAATAAGTAAGAAGCACTGAGTAAGAGGTCTACTGAGTCTTGAAAAACCTAAGAATGCTATGTGTCAGGGATGCTAGATGGGTAAGATGACAAGATCAATCTTTACAAGTAAGTTCTACACTTCTAAGGGAATTTTAGATCTTGTGCATACTGATCTTTGTGGTCCTATGAAAGTTCAGAGTTATTATGGTGATAAATATTTCATATTATTTGTGGATGATTACTCAAGGATGATGTCAGTAATGTTTTTAAAAGAAAAATCAGAAGCTTTTCAAATGTTTAAATGGTACAAGGCTAGAGTTGACAATGAAACATGAAGACAACTGAAATGTCTCAGATCAGATAGAGGAGGAGAGTTTACTTCTGATGAGTTCAACTTATTTTGCAATGATCATGGTATAAAAAGACAAGTCTTTGCACCGAGAACTCCACAGAAGAATGGGATAGCTGAGAGAAGGAACATATCTATTGTGGATTGTGCCAGAACCTTGATGATTGAAAAGAAAGTTCCACAAACATTTTGGGGAGAAGCAATAAGCACGGTAGTTTACACCCTGAACAGAGTACAACTGAAGAAAGGAACTTTGAAGACACCTTATGAAATCTGGTATGACAAGAAACCTAATGTAAGTTATTTTAAAATCTTTGGGAGTAGATGCTATGTTCACAAAGATGATAGAAATGGTAAGTTTGATCAGAAAAGTGAAGAAGGAACATTTCTAGGTTATACTTCTAGAAGCAAAGCATTTAAATGTCTGATCAAATCACCTAACAAAATAGTAGAAAGTGCAAATGTGAAAATTGATGAATTTGCAGAAAGAAATGATGAAGGAAACTCCAAAGAACCAGAAGATATGAAGGATTTGTCTATGTTCAACCGAGAAGTCCTACCGAGAAGACTGCTGAAGAAAATGAAGAGAATATTCAGTTACTGAGTGATGAAGAAGATCATACAGAGCCTACCGAGCCTGTATTAGCCAAGTATGTCAGAAGGAATCATGCACCAAGTCAGATTATAGGAGATAAGAATGATCCAGTGATGACAAGGAACAAACTGAGATAGAACACATGTCTAATATCTGAATTTGAACCGAGAATAGTGAAAGAAGCATTTAACAGTGAAGATTGGATAAATGCTATGATAGAAGAGATTCATCAAATCAAGAAGAATGACACATGGACACTGGTCCCAAGACTGAAGGACAAAAATGTAATCGGTACAAAGTGGATCTTCAGAAACAAGCTAAATGAAAAAGGTGAGGTCATTCAGAATAAAGCAAGACTAGTTTGCAAAGGTTATGCCCAAGAAGAAGGAATTGATTATGGTGAGACTTTTGCACCTGTGGCAAGACTTGAAGGAGTAAGAACATTGTTGGCATATGTTGCTTACAAGAATTTCAAGGTATATCAAATGGATGTCAAATCTGCATTTCTGAATGGTATTATTAGAAGAAGAAGCTTTCATTGAACAACCTGAAGGATTTGTTAAAGGAGAAAATAATGATCAGGTATGTAAATTGAACAAAGTTTTATATGGTCTAAAACAAGCACCTAGAGCATGGTATGAGAGATTGCACTCATATTTGATCAAAATTGGTTTTATAAGAACAAGTGAAAACAACAATATGTACATGAAGAATGATGAAAATGGAATACTGATCTCAGCCATATTTGTTGATGATATTATCTTTAGTGGAAATGACTCTCTATGCAAGAACTTTGGAAATGAAATGAGTAAAGAATTTGAGATGTCATTAATCAGTGAGATAAAATATTTTATAGGTCCGCAGATACTGCAAATGAAAGATGAGATTTTCATTACCCAATCCAAGTACATAAAGGAAATCTTGAAGAAATTTGGAATGAAGGATTCAAAACCAGTAAGTACTCCTATGACTACCAACTGTAAACTATGAAAGAATAATGAATCTAGATCTGTCGATGAGACACTTTACTGATCTATGATTGGAAAGTTGCAATATGTTGTTCACAATAGGCTAGATATAGCACATGCAGTAGGTATTGTTGCAAGATTTTTTGCAGATCCTAAGGAAACACACATGACGACAATCAAAAGAATTTTCAGATACTTAAAAGGCACTGGAGATTATGGCTTAGTATATCAGAAAGGAAATGTTTTTGATTTAAAAGTTTATATTGATGCTGATTGGGTAGGCAACATTGATGATAGGAAAAGCACAAGTGGAGGAGCTTTCTTTTTAGGAGAAAGACTAGTGAGTTGGCTTAGCAAGAAACAAGGATGTGTTTCTCAGTCAATAATAGAAGTTGAATATGTTGCTGCAGCACTGAATTGCACCAATATAGCATGGATCAAACAACTATTGGAAGGTATAAATGAGCAAGTTACCAAGCTAGTAACTATATTATGTGATAACACTAGTGCCATTAACATTTCAAAGAATCCTGTTATGCACTCTAAGACAAAGCACATCTCTATCAAATATCATTATCTTAGAGAAGAAGTTCAAGAGAAGAAAGTGGTTTTGGAGTATGTTAGCACAAAGGAACAAATTGCAGACATCTTCACCAAGCCACTACCAAAGGACACTTTTGAGTATCTCAGAAGTCAGTTAGGGGTCCTACCCCTATCTTCCATTCACTGACCGAGTTCGGTGAAAGCATCAATTCGATGACTCTACAGAATATCTTTTAGGAGTTGATGCTGATTTACACACTTTAGGAGGTTTTCTAAAGGTGTGCAGGAAACAATAAATAGGGAACAGGAATTGAAAAAAAAATGCTCTAACCGAGACTGAATTGATACATAACAACATGGAATTCACTTCTCAGAGGAAGAAATTAAGGTTTTAGTTCTTTTTATTTTTGGCATTGTTGTCAAAGGGGGAGAAGACTAATGTATGGGGGAGAAGTCTACTGGCCGAAGGAGAAGACTACATTTAAGAACTAGGGAGAAGACTAATGACAGAGGGAGAGCATTTCAAAATTTCACAGTAATCTGAATCTGAATCAATAAAGTCAAATCAATTGGTTTTGCCATCAATGCCAAAGGGGGAGATTATTGGCATTATAACAGACAAGAAGAAGGTTGGCATTCCAATTACAATGAGAGATTGTTGGCATTTCAATTAGGATATTGAGAAGGTTGTTGATGACTATGGATATAATTGATTAAGGATGATTACTGTCTTAATATTATTATTTTGTCATTGATGTCAAGAAATTGATTTTCTAATTCAATATGATGTTGCCATATCTTAAGAAGTATGATTTGATGAGTATAAAGATGTCGGTAAAAAACACAGAAAGAATATGATGAATAAGGGGATAAGTTATTCAATGGGCAACTATTACCGAGTTAGACAATGATGAGATCATGATATTTAGATTGTTTTGATATCCTATATATGCTATTGTTTGAAACGTTAATACTATACTATGTTACCGAGCAAAGAACCTAGTCAGTAAACCCTAAGGAACCTAGTCGGTAAACCCTAAGGTTATCGCTATCAGTTAATGAAGGCAGAATGTCTACCAGGTGAAGTTTAGTATTTACTAAGTTACAACCGAGCTATAACAGAATGCATTAAATGTTTACATGTGATATTTAATGAAGGAAGCTGATGAGATGGAGTGGATTAAATGATTAGTAAGCCGTGTATGAAGATTGTTAAAGAATCTATGGTAAAGGAAGATCGGCAAGAAGATCTATAGCTCAGATTGAATTGCAATACCCTAACACAAGTTCCAAGGTGAAAATGCAAGTTCCAAGGTGGGGTAAAATATTTTCAGATCAAAGGATACATTGAACCTGGACAAGATTGAAGATCTGATGGCTATGATTGATAATGGCAAATGTGATCAAGGAGATTAAGTGGTTGGAAGATTGTTTATAAATAGGAAACTGTTGATAAACAATGTATGCAGGCAAGTGTATGCACAGGGATGCTACATAGTGATTACCAAGCACGGAAGCTTGAAGACCTATTTTGATAACAGAGTATAGAGCCCAGTAGAGGGACAAGATAAGTCCTATGAATTGATTGTATTGAACAAATAGGAATCTAATTTAGCATTTTTAGATGTGAAGTTGCAGACATATTTTTATTACTGTTATTTTGAGAAGTAGCAGAAAATATCTTAACTGAGTGGACTTAACAGTCTTATTTGTAAAATCCTCTAGCAAGGTGACATTCTTATTGAGTGTTTGAAATCCTTTAACAAGGTCACTTCTAACAAGGTGAAGATCCTAACAGATCTGAGGGAAATCCCTTAACTGGGTCACATCTAGCAATGTGTTTGTAATCTTTAATAGGATTTGCTTTTAACCGAGCATACTCTAGAAGAGTATATTTCTTACTGGGTCCGAAATCCCATAGTGGTTTTTCCCTATTTGGGTTTCCACGTTAAATCTAGTGTTATATGTTTGTGATCTTATCTATTTATGGGTCTACATGCATTACTATTTTTTTGATAAGGTTACCGGGGTTGAATTTGTTGTTTTTATTGAAGATTAAGTTTGAATGATTCACCCCCCCCTCTCATATTGTTAGCTTGGCATCTGTACTAATCATATTTAGTATCAGAACTATCAATTGACAACTTTGATCAATTTGAGCAGTTAGGTGATTTCGCTGCTAGGGTGTGTCCCGCATCGATTGGGCGAGTTGGAGATCAAAAAGAAGGCATTACTAGCATAACCCAACCACCCCAACATGTACGAGCTGATGATTCGGTGCCATGATGAGCGGACTTGAAGATGGGGCATTGTGAAACTTTTCATTCAACTCATCTGACGCTTTTTGTCCAACCGAGAAAGTGTCACCACGAGCAATTGGATCTGAGTCTACCAAAACTGAGAGAGTATTTTTTAGGTGCCACAACATAACCCCGTAGGATCAAACATATCGTTCTTATGATTAATGGGCACTGAGAAACGCGATGCCAAATATTGACAACTTTGAGCAACTTGAGCACTTAGGCGATTTCGCTGCTAGGGTGTGGCCTACAATGATCAGTCAAGTTGGGGAGAAAAAAGAAGGCATTCCTAGTGTAAAACCAACCACCCCAATGCGTATGAGCTGATGGTTCGGTGCCACAATGAGAGAATTGAAAGATGGGGCATTGTGCAAATTTTAATTGAACTCATCTGACGCTTTTTGTCACAATTGAGAAAGTGTCGCCACTAGCAACTGGATCCGAGTCTACTGAAACTGAGAGAGGCTTTTTTAAAGTGCCACAACATGACCCTATAGGATCAGATGGATTGTTCTTATGATTAACAAGCACCGAGAAACGTGATGCCGAATATTGACAACTTTGAGCAACTTGAGCACTTAGGCAATTTCGCTGCTAGGGTGTAGCTCGCAATGATCGAGCAAGTTAGAGAGAAAAAAGAAGGCATTCCTAGTGTAAACCTAGCCACCCCGATGTGTATGAGCTGACGGTTTGGTGTCGCGATGAGTGAATTGAAAGATGGGCCATTTTGCAACTTTTCATTGAACTCATTTGATGCTTTTTGTAGCAACTGAGAAAGTGTCACCACGAGCAACTAGAACCATGTCTACCGAAACTGAGAGAGGCTCTTCTAGATAGCCATAACATGACCCCGTGGGATCAGACGGCTCATTCTTATGATTAACGAGTGCTAAGAAATGCGATGTTGAATATTGACAATTTTGAGCAATTTGAGTACTTGGGCCATTTCGCTGCTAGGGTGTGTCCCACAACGATCGAGCGAGTTGGAGAGAAAAAAGAAAGCATTCCTAGTGTAAACCTGGCCACCCCAATGCGTACGAGCTAACGGTTTGGTGCCCCGATGAGCAGATTGAAAGATGGAGCATTGTGCAACTTTTCATTGAACTCATCTGACACTTTTTGTCGCAACCGAGAAAGTGTCGCCACGAGCAACTGGATCTGAGTCTACCGAAACCAAGAGAGGATTTTTTAGAGTGCCACAACACAACCCCATAGGATCAGATTAGATCATTTTTATGATTAACAGGTGCCAATAAATGCGATGTCGAATATTGACAACTTTGAGCAATTTGAGCACTTAGGCGATTTCGCTGCTAGGGTATGTCCCGCAACGATCAGGCAAGTTGGAGAGGAAAAAGAAGGCATTCATAGCGTAAACTCAACCAACCCAACACGTACAAGCTGATGGTTCGATTCTACGACAAGAGGATTGAAAGATGGGGCATTGTGCAATTTCATTGAACTCATCTAATGCTTTTTGTCGCAACCGAGAAAAAGTCACCACAAGCAACTGGATACGAGTCTACCAAATCTGAGAGAGGCTTTTTTAGAGTGCCATAAAATGACCCCACAGGATCAGATGGATCATTCTTACATGTCACTAACATCAAGAAAAACCATGCCGAATTTTGACAATTTTTCATAGTTTGAGTGATTGACAACAAATGAGCAATTTTTACATCTTTTACCATATTAGCAGAGTATACTTCACAAAATGATCCCATGTGATCTCTAATGGTCCAAAATGAAATTATTTACATAAAATCACACAAAACAAGACAAAAACACAATCTTTTATGTTACAATGCCTCGAGTAGTCAAAAATACAAGTCATGTACATATATCCAAATAAGATTGATATTACAATTTTTACATTTACATTTAATCCAATGAACCAATCTGGATTTACTCTACTCTTTATCATGTCTAGTATGGCCTCATGGTCAGACTCACGAACCTTCCATAGGTTCTTGTTTAGTGGTCTACCCCCATATCTGATCAAATGAACATTTGAAGCTAGAACAAGGTTAGAATAATGAAGAATCTTCCTATGTGTCTTGAAGTCCTCGAACAACCACAAGTTAGACTTCTTCACTAGGTAACTTCTAAGCCATGTACCAGTAACAACTACTGATCCTGTGGGGTACTCAATATTTTCTCCATCTACTACAGGGTGATCCAATTTCTTTTTTGGGTCCACACAATGACACAGGTAATACTATGTTCCTTCTTCATTGTCTTCAGCTACAATTACTACAAAACACATGCCCTGCAATGATAAAGTGAGAAGAATTTAGCAAACAACTAAGGTAAAATATTAAAGTACAAAAAAATGCATGTGGATAATTTACCTGGTTGGACTAAATCTGACACATGTTCAAAGTCAATTGATGCTTCCATCTGTGTGAGTTGTAGTGCACTCGGAGGTCGGTATGTCTCAAGTGGGATTAGAGGCCTCATACACCATTCGTCCACCCACTCCTTTGACTCACACTCATTATAGGCACCATCTCTACATGAAGAATAATAACATGCCATCCACCATGTATGGATAGTCCATGAACCTGCATTAGAGCTTTTGAAAGAGTGTATCTCACTCGATCCTATCAATGTACAACAATCTTCTAATTTTGCAATGTTAGTATCATCTACCAACCAAAAAAATCTGTGAACTAAAGACTTAGCTTGATTACCTGGACCAATTGTACCATTGCACCATTGAACAATTGATTTTGCATCTTTCAAGTTTGTATTCCCTTTGTACTTTAACTCTTCTCATGCTAAAGCTCTTTTAATACATGCTCCTACACCATCATGCTCCCATTTTCCATGCCCAGCCTCAGATAAATTCCACATATGTTGAATAGCAGTCAACTTATGTATCCTACTCAACCAATAAAACATCTGAGAGTTCTTAAATTGCGATGCACATTTATCTGACCATACGATATGTTGACGGAATGATATGCCTTGGCTAGCCAAATCATTGTAGAATATCTGAAAAACAACCTTGCACAAACTCTGTAGAGTGTGAGCGGTCATCACTGATGTAAAAATGATACTCCCTCAATATCTTCCTATTCTCTTCCATACTATCATGTGCATGAATGAATGCTATATGCACAAATATGGCAACTTGTGTGGAGTTGTAATATTGTGATTGCAGCTCGTTCTACAGTTGTAGTGTGTAGTTCTCTGCAAAGTCAACAACTGAAACGATTGTATGAAGTGGAAATGTGTCCTTGCATAGCTTAAATTGTGAGTCCAACCAACGAGCTCGATGGTTATGCCTTGCATACTCATACACTATATTCTCATGAAAGATTCCCATAAACTGATACATTGGAATCTTCTCACTAACCAATTCACACCTTTTTTCTTCTTTTCCATCTTTTAGCATGTAGGTCACTATCTTATATTTTCCAAATTCTACTAATTCATTACCAATTTCTTGTCCAATATCCATATGTTGAGAAATTTGTAAATGTCGCAATCCACCTCAATCAACACATGTGCCATCCAAGCAACACTTATTGTAATATACTTGACCATCTACTCTTTCACATAAGATGCTAGATATTAATTCCCTTGAAGATGTCGGTGGACCATTTATGTTGCATTCCTGCAAAACATTGTTAGCATGCAAATCTATACATATGCATTGATAAACATCATCATGGTTAGAAAATTCAATATGTACTCTACAACAACAAGTTGTGCATGTGTGATTTATTTTGGCATAAAAAGGCTTTACCATTTCAAAGAATCTTTGACTAATTTTTATTTGAGGATACATACGTTGAAACTTGGCAAAAAATTGTGTTTGAGTCATATCCAAAAAATGTTTCGGATGTGGATCATGGATTTTACTACCAATCCTCTTTCTTACAACATCTCTTTGATTTGGAGAGACCCTTGTGTTTTTCTTCCAAAAATCTTCAATTAGGGATCTCAAGGCTTCAACAATTGCTTTATCTTTCTGTGGTAATCTACCAGAAAATGTCCATAACTCATTGTTATATGGATCCTCTGCTCTTTGTCGTCTTCCCATAGCTCTCATTAGAGTTTGTCTACTTATCTTAAATTGTTTCTTTGTCTTTCTAAGGAGGCGAGCTTTCTTAGTTTGAGTGCTTACAATTATTGATGTAATGAAACGTTGTGTGGCATTACTATCTTTTGTGTGTGAGTTAGAACCAACAGTATCATATGCATTCATAAGATTCTTCACAATAGATTTGTTGCTTGATTCAATCGATGTTCTTAGCCCAAGAATCTTCATTATAGGCCTAAATTTCAGATTTCTCATCATTTCAACAAATAGTTGACATCTTCTTGTCTCATTTAAAGGCTCAAAAAATATTTTCCATATCCGGTTAGCATGTCTTTGACAAGTATGCTTTGGAATCTTGTCAACCATTGGTTTCAAAACATTAGCATCAATATCAATTAAATACTTAGGATTTCTATGCAAAACTCTAGGAGGTGTTCTCAAACTTTGAGTTACCTCAAGATTAGGAATGTCAACAACATTAGGGATAGGTGGCATACCTTCAATCGGAGATGAAAATGATGACATACCCTGAAATTGAGGTGTACAAGATGGTGTAGCTCCAATACTTGACGTCAGTCATGAAGTACTTGCAACGCCAAATGTCATAGAGGGAGTGCATTCAATATGAGATATTGTAGACACCAACGGTGTGCCAATAAGAGATGGTGTGCCTTCAACTTGAGATGTAAGAGATGGGGTGCCTTCAACTTGAATTGTGGTAGACATGCTCTCAACCTTGGCATTCAATTGTCTCATTGCATGAAGGTTTTGCATCCGTTGCCTTTGTGTGGCCAATTTTGTCTCTCTCTTAGATTGGATGGATATTTTATGTTCCTCTTCAATTGGCACCTCTTCAATTGGCACCTCTTCTTCTATGGTATTCAATTTCCTTTGTTCATGAATTTGCTTCATTCCTTCTCTTTTTTTTTGCATTCTTATCTTCATGCTCTTTCAGTGTTACATTTTTTGGTCGTTTCCTCGACATGATGATGATTTCTACATGTACATGCACAAAAAAGAGAATAAAGTTAAATTATGCATCTATGACTATCCTAATTATGCATATGTTAAAATGGATATATGAAATTGAAATTATTTCATGTATTCCTTTTCTAAATTATTTCATAAGATCTTAAAAAGGATGTATGAAATTGCAAATTTTGTTTTAAACCACTAAACAAATATTTTTCCTATGCAACTTCTTTCAAATGCATTGTTAAATCTAATGTAAATCTAATAGGATTATAATCAATTTTGACTCACACTTTTATTCTAACATTTAAACAAAATAACACTTAATAAGTATTTGAATTCTAAAAACAAGAAAATATTACCTCAACTATTCAAATTTGATTAAAAAAATTGTTTTCTTCCTCTTTGACATTTCCAAATGATAAAAAGGTGGTGGAGAGCTAATGGAATGTATAAAATAACCTTGCATAAAATGTCAACACCATGCAAAAAGCATTTTTCTATCTGATCATGTACAAAAAGAAGACAAAATGAGAGAATGTGGGCTTGGATCACAGGTCAAAGGTCCCATATAACTATTTTTTAGTGCAGCTCATTTGGCTATGGCACTAGCCATATTTGGCGCTAGCCAAATGACTTCCATTGAATTTTTTTACCTTTGATAAATTTCTACTCTATACCCTATAACCTTTTTTTTGTGTAGCTCATTTGGATGGCACCAAATGACTTCCATTGAAATTTTTTAACCTTTGATAAATTTCTACTCTATACCCTATAATCTATACTCTATACACTATAGTTTAATAGCCACAACCATAAAAATTAAACTATATGACTCTTTAGGACATAATATCATGTCTTAGGACACAATATGGTGTCTTAGGACACAATATGGTATCGTTAAGGGTCGTATGGTGTCGTAAGGGGTCATAGGACACCATATGACCCCTTAGGGATCATATTGTGTCTTAATGGGTCATATGGTGTGTTATGACCCCTTAGGACACAATATGGTGTCGTTGTGTGTTGTATGGTGTCATAAGGGATCATATGGTGTCCTATGACCCCTTAGCACTCCATATGACCCCTTAGGACACAATACGCTGTCGTTATGGGTCATATGGTGTCGTAAGGGGTCATATGGTGTCCTATGAACCCTTAGGACACCATATGACCCCTTAGGACACAATATGGTGTTGTTATGGGTCGTATGGTGTCCTAAGGGGTCATATAGTGTCCTATGACCCCTTAGGACACCATATGACCCCTTAGGACACAATATGGTGTCATTATGGGTCATATGGACACTTAAGAGGTCATATGGTGTCCTATGGGGCCATAGGACACCATATGACTATCGTTAGGGATCATATTGTGTCTTAACGGGTCATATGGTGTGTTATGACCCTTTAAGACACAATATGAACCCTTAGGACACAATATGGTGTTGTTATAGGTCGTATGGTGTCCTAAGGGGTCATATGGCATCCTATGACCCCTTAGGACAACATATGACCCCTTAGGTGTTGTTAGGGATCATATTGTGTCTTAACGGGTCATATGGTGTGTTATGACCCCTTAAGACACCATATGACCCCTTAGGATATAATATGGTGTCGTTATGGGATGCACGGTGTCATAATGGGTCATATGGTGTCCTATGACCCCTTAGGACACAATACGGTGTCGTTATGGGTCATATGGTGTCCTAAGGGGTCATATGGTGTCGTTATGGGTTGTATGGTGTCCTAAGGGATCATATTGTGTCCTGTGACCCGTTAGGACACCATATGATCCCTTAGGATACAATACGGTGTCATTATGGGTTGTATGGTGTCCTAAGGTGTCATATGGTGTTTTATGACCCCTTAGGACACCATATGACCCTGGAGGACACAATATGGTGTCATTATGGGTCATATGCTATCCTAAGGGGTCATATGGTGTCCTAAGATCCCTTAGCACACCATATGACCACTTAGGACACAATATGGTGTCGTTATGGGTTGTATGGTGTCCTAACAGGTCATATGGTGTCCTATGACCTGTTAGGACACCATATGACCCCTTAGGACACAATACGATGCCGTTAAGGGTTGTACGGTGTCCTAAGGGGTCATATGGTGTCTTATGACCTCTTAGGAAATGATATGACCCCTTAGGACACAATAAGGTGTCGTTATGGGTCGTATGGTGTCCTATGACCCCTTAGGACACCATATGAAACCTTAGGACACAATATGATGTCGTTATGGGTCGTATGGTGTCCTAAGGGGTCATATGGTGTCCTATGGGGCCATAGGGAACCATATGACCCCTTACGTGTCATTAGGGATCATATTGTGTCTTAACGGGTCATATGGTGTGTTATGACCCCTCAAGACACCATATGACCCCTTAGGACACAATATGGTGTCGTTATGGGTTGTATGGTATCCTAAGGGGTCATATGGTGTCCTATGAGCCCTTAGGACACAATACGGTGTCGTTATGGGTTGTATGGTGTCCTATGGGGTCATATGGTGTCTTATGACCCCTTAGGACACCTTATGACCCCTCATGACACAATATGGTGTTGTTATGGGTCGTATGATGTCCTAACGGGGCATATGGTGTCTTGTGACCCCTTAGGACACCATATGACCCCTTACAATGCAATACGGTGTTGTTATGGGTTGTATGGTATCCTAAGGGGTCATATGGTGTCTTATGACCCCTTAGGACACCATATGACCCCTTAGGACACAATATGGTGTCATTATGTGTTGTATGGTGTGTTAAGGGGTTATATGGTGTCATATGACCTCTTAGGACACCGTATGACTCCTTAGGACATAATATGGTGTTGTTATGGGTCGTATAGACACCTAAGGGGTCATACAGTGTCCTATGGGGCTATAGGACACCTTATGACCCCTTAGGTGTCGTTAGGGATCATATTGTGTCTTAACGGGTCATATGGTTTGTTATGACCCGTTAAGACACAATATGATCCCTAACGACACCTAAGGGGTCATATAGTGTCCTATGGGACTACAGGACACCTTATGACCCCTTAGGTCTCGTTAGGGATCACATTGTGTCTTAACGGGTCATATGGTTTTTTATGACCCCTTAAGACACCATATGACCCCTTAGGACACAATATGGTGTCGTTATGGGTCGTATGGTGTTGTGAGGGGTAATATGTTATCTTATGGCCCCTTAGGACACCATATGACCCCTTAGGACACAATATGGAGTCGTTATGGGTCGTATGGTGTCCTAAGGGGTCATAGGACACCATATAACCCCTTAAGACACAATACGAACCCTAATGATACCTAAGGGGTTATATGGTGTCCTATGAGCCATTAAGACACCATATGGTGTCGGTATGGGTTGGATGGTGTGCTAAGGGATCATATGGTGTCCTATGACCACTTAGGACAAAATATGGTGTCGCTATGGGTCTTATGGTAACCTAAGGGGTCATATGGTGTCCTATGAACCCTTAGGACACCATATGACCCCTTAGGTGTTGTTAGGGGTCATTTTGTGTCCTAAGGGGTCATATGGTGTCCTATGACCCCTTAGGACCTAGAGAGAGGAGGGAGTGAGGAAGAAACCAAGTGAATGAGGTGATAGAGGGAATTAGATGGGTGTAAGGATGAAGAGGGAGATAGCTTGAGGGATAGGAGAATAAGGGAATTGTGAGAGCTAGAGAGGGGAGGGACAAAGAAGAGTATGTATCTATTCCACATTTGGCGTGTGCCAAATAGGGAGAGTGCCAAGTGTGTACATAGAAACCCCCATCTCACCTCTCCCTTCTTTATCTCCCTTCCCTCATAGTTCCATCTCTCTCTATGAACTAGATCTTATATTCTCTCTCTCCCCTTACCTCTTCTCGGGCTCTTCATTCTTATAGATACATACTCTTCTTTGTCCCTATCCTCTCTAGCTCTCACAATTACCTTATTCTCCTATCCCTTGAGCTATCTCGCTCTTCATTCTTATTTGGCTCGCGCCAAATGAAATATCCATTCATCACATTTGGCGCACGCCAAATAGGGCACTTGCCATATTTGGCGAGAGCCAAATGGCCCGCTTTGGGAAAAACCAAACCTATGGTTTGGATTGGCCTTGGGCATCCAACCCAAAGGTTTGGACGACCATTTCAGGCTAGAGACATGTTTTTGTCAGAACATTCAAAATTTTGACATATTTCTGGTCGTGCTCTCCCTTAGGTTTGCATGTGTTTCAATGAAGTTAAAAGAAAATACCGTGGTAAACTTGAGCTCCCTCTTAGCTATCCAAAAATGTAAGTTATTTCAAATTTTGATTTCGTTAAGTCTTTCATCTATAATTTCTTTTGTTAGTGTGTCCGTTTTTTGTCAAAAACCAACGTGCACTATTTTGGGTATAGATTTTTACACGTTCATTAGATTTTGAAAAAAATTACATTTTTAGAAACTAGACTCCATTCTACATAATTTTAAAAAAAAGTTTTGATTTTTGATTTGTTTTCAATGATTTTAGGGGGGAGCATGCTCAAATTTCTGTTTTGCAGGATGTGTCCACTTCGAAAATTAGTAAAAAATCATATACTCATTAAAAATTAGCTGAAAATTCTGGCATAAACTACAAGGTGTTAGCTAATTTCTCACCAAAGTGATTTTAAATATTCAAAAAAAAGTTAACATTTTAGGGGGGCCACAACAAACGCTATATTATATTTTTTGCATAAAAACATGACCACTTTTTGTGGCCCCCCTTTTTGAAGCCCTTAATCTCCACCATTTAAAAAAAAAAATAGTAGTTTAGAAAGTATACTCGAAGCACTCTGACTCTTGTTCTTGTTGCATCTTCAAATTTGGAGTGTAACTATCTTCAATTTGTCATTGAAGTTCAGACTTTGCTAATTTCAGAAAAAAAGTGGCATCTTAAGACCCCCTTTTGGTACCACAACTTGGTGCACATACCCTTATATAATGTGTATTATATAATATGTTATTATATTATTATATTATATAATATATTATTATATTATATATATTATATAATATAATATAATATTTAATAATCTAATATTCTATTATATATTATGTTCTATATAATATATAATATAATAATATATTATATATTATATAATATGTAATATAATATTACATTATATATTTTTTAATTTAAAATTACAAATAAAAATCAGATATCCGATTTAATCGGATATCTGATTTTATCTGATATTTGATTTGCTTAGGTAGTTACCATACCAAGGTGTACTGACACCTAGGCCAAGCAAAAAGTCAACACGAATTTTCGCATTTTTAGGCGAGTGGAGAAGGCTATTTTTTCACATCGCCACTTTTTGGCCCCTCATGATCTTGCACTAACCCTTATCTAGATGGGATGAGAGAATAAGTGACATAAGTAGAGAAGAAAGAGATAGATAAAATATATTTATATAAGTATAGATATATAAGTGATTGATAAAGGAGGTGATAGGAAAAAAATGAGACTTTGTATGCAAAATTTGTGAGTATTTAAAGTTTTAAAATTAAAGGACTAACTTCAAATGATTATAATTAATTTTTTTTCTATAATATCATATAAATACCTTATCCATTTGATAGGTCTCTAAATTACCTTTCCAGCACCTATAAAAAATCAAAATCTGGATAAGAAATGCAAAAGTTATACCCATTTTACTAAACTATACTTTTTATGTTGAGGAAAACGAAATCGGATATCTGTTATCCGATATTAACAGATATCCGATTTGGTATTACCAAACCAAATTCAAATTTTGGTCGACCCAAACAAATAGTCAAAGCAGATTTTGGCATGTTTGGAAAGATTTAAAATGCATTTTTTTCTCCATTGCCACTTTTTGGCCCCCCATGATCTTGCACATACCCTTGGAGAAGAAATAAAAGATGAGGTGGTAGTGAAGAAAGTACTTAGATCACTTACATCTAAGTATGATATATGAGATGAGGACTATTGGTACTGATTCTATGAAGAAAGAAGCTGCATTCAAGACATTAAGAAAAGGAAAAGAAGAATCTATTCATGATGCAACTTGTGAATACTTTGATGGCATCATGGCAAATTTTGTCAGAAAACTTAAGACACGTTCAGGCAAATACAAAGGCAAGCTGCCTTTGAAATGTTTCAACTATGGAAAGATTGGACATTTTGCTGCTAAATATCCTTATGGTGATAAGAATGAAGATGATCAAACAAGTAATATTAGATAATATCGTTAGAATAGGAAGAAAAATGTCTATCGGCATGGTAGAAGAGGCAATTGGAAGCAGATCAGTCTTTACACACATGAAAATGATACCATAGATGAGGAAAGTGCCTTAGATGACTGTTGTAGTGGACATGAAGTTAAAGCAAACTTGTTCATGGCTCAAGAGGTTCCGACACCTGAAGAAGGAGAAGAGGAAGAGAAAGAAGGTGAACTAGATCTTGGAGCATAACTCATTAGTGCCTTAGATGAGCTAAAAAAAACAAGAAGAGATTTGAAGAATGTAAAAAGGACTGCAGCTAAAGAACAAGAGTTGTTGGAACAATCTCTTGAAGAGTATAAGAAAATTATTGCAGATCTAAAACTCTAGTTGGAAGAGGCCAAGAGGATGTGTGAAGTCACTAGTACCGATCTGAGTGAAAAGGAAAAGGAACATCAGAATCTGGAAGCAGAAATAGTGAAAGTTCGAAAGGACTTAGAGAAAAGTCAGAAATAAATAAAAGTGAGAAGCAAATTTGAAGGTAACACTGAAGCCCTAGACAAGGTGTTGAGAAAATAGAAGCAATCTAAAGATACTGGTGGCTTAGGTTTTCAAGAAGGTCAAAATTCAAACAACAAAGACACATCTGATAAGGAGATACAATTCACTTCTTCAAATAAAGGTGAAGGAAAAGAAGACATTTATGGTGGGCAAGGATACTGGCAAGAAGATATATGCAGATGCTGCTAGAAACCGTTACACAAACCGCTATGCTAAATCAATGAACCATAGATCATACTCAATGCAAAAACATGCAGATTCAAGGAGAAATGTGAGTACTGATCATGAAGGATTCACAAGGATTAGCAACATGAAAGGAAGACCCCCGGTGAGGTAACTATTTGCACGTTCAAGACAACATAACTAGTATGTTCCAAATTTTCATGGTTATTGTCACCGGTACAATAAGTTCGGTCATAGAATGGCAGATTGTAGGAAAATGAATGTCAACCCTAGTTTTGAGAGTAGAAACTCATTTGCTGCATTACAAAGTACAAATGTTATATGTTATAATTGCAATGAGTTTGGTCACAAAAGTTATTAATGTAGGAGCAATATGCAAATGTCCTACAAGAATTTATTGAGTACATCTTTTAGTACTAATGTGAAATGCTATAAGTGTCAAAACTTTGGTCACATAACAAGGAACTACTAGTTGAGAGCTGACAAGAAAAAGAGATTTGTACCAGATGAGAAGTTGGAGACAAAACCAAAACACAAAGTGACCGAAGAGGAAAAGAAAGAAGAGAAAGCGGTTTGGGTAGAGAAGGAGAAAAAAAAGATAGATTCCAGCCTGATTGTGCAGACTGCTCTACATGTTGAAAGGAGAAACTTATGGGTAGTTGATAGTGGTTGCTCAAGTCACATGACCAAAGATAAGAAAAAGTTCATCAAGATTGATGATTTGAATGGTGGTTTAGTCTGATTTGGTGACAACTCCTCTATCAAGATCAAAGGTCGAGGTACACTGAATATTGATGGAAATCTCAAGGCCCATGATTTGTAGTATGTGGAAGGTTTGAAGCATAACCTGTTGAGTGTAAGTCAGATGTGTGATAAAGGGTACAAGTTCTCATTTGAATCTACTGGTTGTTAGATAAGAAAGCAGCATATTGGTCAGGTGGTAGCAGAAGGAAAGAGAATAGAGGGAAATGTCTACAATTTGAAGGAATGCTATGGGTCCCAATGCATGATGGGACAGGTTGATGGAAGCTGGTTGTGGCACTGAAGACTAGGCCATGTGAATTTTGATAACCTAGTTAAGATAAGAAAGAACCAGTATGTGAGAAACATACCTTCGATCATAAAACCAGCAAGCACATTCTGTGATGAATGTGTTAGAGGTAAGCAAGCAAAGGTCAGCTTTAAAACAAAAGAATATAACACCTCAAGACCTTTGGAGTTGGTACATACAAACTTACGTGGGCCAACAAGGACAAGAGCATTGGCCGAGGAAAGGTATTTCATTTTATTCATAGATGATTACTCAAGAATGACTTGGGTAACCTTCCTGCATGAGAAGTCACAAGCATTTGAGAGATTCAAAATTTTCAGGAAGATGGTGGAAAATGAAAGTAGACACTAGTTAAAATGCTTAAGATCTGACAAGGGTGGATAATTCTCTTCAAATGAGTTTGTTGACTACTGTGAGAGACACAGAATCCGAGGACCGTACTTAGCTGCAAGGATACCTTAACAAAATGGGGTGGTAGAGAGGAAAAATAGGATAGTGAAGGAGATGGCCAAGACAATGTTGAACGAGGCCAATATACCGGATATATACTGGAAGGAAGCAATTCATACTATTCTCTACACTTTAAACCGGGTACAATTAAGGGTGAACAATAGAATGACCCCTTATGAGTTATGGAATGAAAGGAAAGCATCACTCAAACACTTTAGAGTGTTTGTAAGTTAGTGCCTCATCAAGAAAGATGTTGATGGATTGGGAAGTTTTGATTCCCAGAGTGATGAAGGAATTTTCTTGGGATACTCAGCCAATAGTAAAGTCTACAAATACTACAACAAGAGATTGAGAAGAGTAGTTGAGAGTGTAAATGTGAGAATAGATGGAAAATCACACAAAGGATAATATGTATCCGCACCCTACATTTATGAGCCAGATCTAGAATATGAAGAACAATCTGACAATGGACTGGTAGAAGATGTACCAAACAAGATTCCCAACCGGTATGTGCAAAAGAATCATCCGGAAGAACAAATCATAGGAGATAGGAATGGAGGTGTGCAGACCAGAAGGAGATTAGCCCGGGAAGGTGAATAGGTAAATTTTTGTCTCATGGCTGAAGTAGAGCCCAAAACTTTTGATGATCCTAGCAAAAGAGAAAAGTGGGTAGATGCCATGGATGAAAAACTAAGACAAATTGACAAAAATCAGACTTGGGAACTTGTTCTTAGACTAGTAGACAAGAATGTAATAGGTACCAAATGGGTCTACTAGAATAAGATGAATGAATAAGGTAAGATAGCCCGACATAAATAAAGGTTAGTCTGCAAAGGGTATGCTCAGGTTGAAGGTATTGACTTTGAAGAAACCTTTGCACTGGTTGCTAGGTTAGAGGCAATAAGAATGTTTTTAGCCTTCTCAGCCTATAATGAATATAAGGTATATCAGATGGATGTAAAATATCCTTTACTCAATGGTAATCTTGAAGAAGAGGTGTATATGGAACAACCAAAAAGGGTACTCATTGCATAAAAATGAGAGTTTTGTATGTTGGTTGAAGAAATCCTTGTATGGTTTGAAGCAAGCTCCTAGAGCATGGTATTCCCAGTTAGACAATCACTTGAAGGAGCAAGGATTCCGGAAAGGAAATGCATACAACAACTTGTATGTAAAGGTAAATGGAGATCACATTATTATAGTTGTTGTATATGTAGATTATATTATCTTTGGTGGAGATAAGGGAATCATGTGCAAAGAATTTGCAAAACAGATGAAGGCAAACTTTGCGATGTCCATGCTTGGTGAGTTGTCCTATTTTCTTGATTTGCAGATCCAATAGAAGGAGAAAGGAATTTTTATCTCCCAAACCAAGTATGTGAAAGACATGCTGAAGAAATTTCAAATGGAGGACAACAAACTGGTCAGTACTCCGATGGTTACCGATTGTAAGTTGAGCAAACAAGATGAATCACTAGAAGTTGAGCAAACACTGTATAGGTGTATGATCAGTAGTCTATTGTATTTAACAACTTCTAGACTGGATATTGTACAAGTTGTTTGCATGGTAGCAAGATTCCAAGCTACTCCTAAAAACTCTTACCTAAATGCAGTCAGAAGGATCTTTAAGTATCTACAAGGAACTATCAGCTATGGTCTGTGGTATCCAAAGAGAGGAGATTTCTCTTTGTAGGATTATATTGATGTAGATTGGGCATGAAATATTGATGACCAAAAAAGTAAAAGTGGAGGTTCTTTCTACTTAGGAGACCGGTTAGTATCATTGCACAACAAGAAGCAAGATTCAATGACATTATCTACTGCTGAGGTAGAGTATATAGCAGTTTCTAGATGTTGTTCACAAGTTCTATGCATGAAGCAGACATTGAAAGATATACAAGTGGAGATATAAGAACCCATCCCAATCCAGTGTGATAACTCAAGTGCAATCAACATCTCCAAAAATCCAGTAATGCACTCAAGCACAAAGCACATTGTAATTAAGTATCACTTCTTGAGGGATAAGGTAGCAGACAAGGAGGTTTTCATAGAATATGTTCCCACTGATGAGAATATTGCTAACATATTTACCAAGCCACTTCCATTGGGTCCTTTTGAGTACTTAAGACAAAAAATGGGAGTTTTCTCACCATCTGGTAGCACTTAAATGCATAAGAGGATGCATGATTTAGGGGGAGTCAACCATTGTCACTATTTTATGACTCTTGAATCATGAAGCATGGACATCGGGGGAGAGTGTGTCTTAACTGAATGCAGTCAAGGGAGAGATTATTGGTGTCAGACTAAGGTTCCATTTGCCATTGCTGTCAAGAGGGGAGAGAAACCAAAAAAGAAAATGTTGACATCAATTCCAAAGGGGGAGATTGTTGGCATTGAGTTGTCATTGGTGTTAACTGGTATTGCAGGCAGGCTACTGGTAGAGGTATGTCATCTGGTATGAAGAAGAATGTACCGGTATGGTGAAAGACAAATATAGTATTGTGAAGATTAACATGAAGGCTTGTCATTTGGTATGGTGAAAGATAAGTAGTTATTGAGACTATCAGTGTCTTCACTCGTATGAGGTGAGATTCATGTGTGTATTGGCATGTTGAGTGATAACTAGCAGAGCTTAAACTCGTCTAGAGTTTTGCTACCTGTTTATGATGAAGAGGCAAAATGTTAAAGTAATAAAAAATCACCGGAGGTGAAGATGTACTACTGGTGTAGTGTGAACTACCGGTTAGGAGGAGGACAAGCTCTCACTGGTAAAGGCATGTACCAGTATGAGTTTGTTAAATGTTCAAGTATGAAATGACTGTGTGTCAGTGAGCTGAGTGATTTGCCGTTGTGACGCCATGTGGAGCTGAGGTGGCAAACATGCAGAGGTCAATGAAGCCTCCATCGACATGGTTGTTGAAACAACTAGTCGACATTAATGAAATAGCCACAAATCATGGGATGGTAAGTGTTTGATGCGGCCCAAGGAAGAAATAATGAAACATGAAGATCAGGGAGTAGTTGGTGCCTGGATCAAAGCAAAGGAATAAGATTGCAAGAAGATCTCAAGAAGGAAACATCTAAACTTTTTAAGAGCCAACAGATTCAAAGGTAGAAAATCATATACGAGATTGCTATCTTTAGTAAGTATGCATTGGATAATAGAAAGTGTGTACAGATGCGTTCCTCGAGTATAGGTGATCGATCCATGACTTACTAGATCGGATCTCATGCAGATTGTGTCGGGTAAAGGTAACCTTAGCTGCCCCATGTTTTAATTGATTCTTGGCAGGAAAGAGCAAGTTTAAATATGATGACTTGATACTATGATTGTTGCTGCTGCAGTAGGAAGACAAGTGTGAAATTGTTGTTTGAGATCCGAAGAGAAAAACACTTGAAGTGTGTATGAGAGAAGTATAGATCTACACGAAGAAGCAAAGAAAACCAGTATAAGGAACAACTGGTGGAGTGTGCATTGAACATAGAGGAGACAAACCTATAGAAGTTGTGTCTCATTAAGAGTGATTGATTGTGAGTTGAGAGGAGGACGATATTGTGAGAGAGGATTAAGAAAGGTGATTAGCAGAGTCAAGTTGCAGAGTTAGTGGAGAGAATATTGATTGGTAAGGGTGAAACCGGCATAGGAGAATATTGTAAGGTTGCAAAACTTCATTTGCAACAGTGATTTTATTTTAATATCTAAGCTTTATTTTGTTTTCACTAAGTTGTAGCTTAGTGCAAGGGTTGCAACTCCTTTAGGTTGTAACCTATGAATTGTGCAGGGGTTGGTGCTTCTTTGAGTTAGTGCTCCTTGGGTTGGTGCCCTAAATATTGTAATCAGAGTTTCATTGTGAGGCTAGATTGGAGGAAAAGATCTCCAGCAGGTATTCTCATCAAGGTTTTTCCCACATTAGGTTTTTCTCGTATATATCTAGTGTTGTGTGATGTATTCTTGTTCATGTGTGATATTAATGTTTTAGCTAGTCCTTTCACACACACTTATTACATTGTTTATGTTACCGATTAGCATTCATCTTGTCCTCTACTTTATCGTTATCTCTCTGATTAAAGAAAAAGAGTTTAAATCACTGATTCACCCCCCTCTCAGTGATCCATTGTGTCCAACAAGGGTAAAGGGCCCGACTTTATAACATGTAAAGTGATGAAACGTGGCTTAGATTTAATTAAATTAATTAATTAAATGCTTAAAGGGGAATAAAAAATGTGAGATGCAAGAGAGACTAAGGTGGGTGCTAAGCTAAGTGTGAAATTGCACCACCCTAGCAAGGGTGTATAATTTATGACACTACATTTATCCCCCACTTTAGTAGTTATATGACACTATGTGCATATGCAAGATAAAGTATAAAAAAGTAAACATCATTTGAAAAAGGATATATCCATAACTTGTCGGACGAAGCCCCCAACGATATCTACAGTACAATTTGGAACCACACCCTACAAAACCACATGTTAGATTACAAAATCACCTAATGCTTATAAAAGGGAGGTGATTAAATTCATGGGTACCTATATACCCCCCTATTTTGGCTTGTTAATTAGTGAGATGAAATAGGGTATCATGTTTACCACAGTGAATTGTGATAAATATTTTGATGAAGCAAGTTCAAAACAAGGCTTGATTGTTCATTCAATCACGTTATGGAACTAATATGGAGCGAGAGGGCGAACTCATGATTCCAATGCCACCGATGGTCTGAGAATAAGAGCTCCCTAGTTCAAGATATAAGAGATTTAAGGAAAAGTGCAAAAATTAGGGTTTTCAACTTAAAATCATAAAACAAAAAAGTGCATAACTCATAAATATGAAAGTGACACCTTCATTTGTCACTTTTTGATCTTTTGGCACTATTCACTATAGAGGATCCCACCTATTATCCACCATACCTCGACACCGACCTGAGTGACCTATGCCAAAGGAGATCCTATGCTAGTTTGTACTCATCAACTGACCACTTGACGAGGTGAGTTGACCTTCCATTGACTCCCTTTGACTTTTTTCATTCTTTCATTGATTTCAATATTTTGATGATGTCATTGCCGAAATCGGGTCCGTGCCCACTGTTTGGGAACCTTAGGGTCCTAGGGCGCCCTGGTATCTCTAGGGTGCCATGGTCCCAGTAGAGAACCCTGGTCCTTCTAGGGTTGCCTGGTCCAACCTAGGTGCCCTGGTCCCTATCCCGGGCGACTAGTGGTGACACTCGATCAAGCGATTAAATGTTGAAATAGATATAATGAATGATTTGATTAGATGATGATGATGATAATCGATTACTGATGATAGAATGTTTCTCTTTTGTATACACTACTGTAGATCCTTTAGCATACTCTCAGGCTCACCTTTTGAAGCCTTCAGGAGTAGATCCCAAGGTTGACATCGGGGGAGAGGGAGTTGATGCATATTGTGGGCTTGTGGTATGTGAAGACTATGGCAACCATCAAAATCTATTATGCAATGCTTATGGCATTGATGGATAGGTAGAATGAAGACACTTGCATGTTTTTGTTTCCCATGGGGGAGATGATGGTCACCCTCAAGGATGTATACCGCATCTTGTGCCTTCCCATCAGGGGGGATACCATGAGATATTGATCTGACTGCACTGAGGAGGATTATAGGAGAGAGTAGGTATATGTTGTGGGGAGAGTGATGCTCAATGAGACGAGGGGCCGTATGATGGTCAGTTGACTCCTACACCTGATCGACGAGGTTCCATTACCGAGGCCACTAATGATAGCTACCATTGCATTGGTCATGTGCCCTAATGGGTGTGACACACACATCCACAGAGGCCTCATGTACACTATCTAAGAGATGGAGAGACAAAAGAGAGTATACTCTTGGGGTCAGAGCATGCTTGCACATATCTATCATGACCTTGGGGAGTATGTATTTGGATAGGGATGCATCTTGATGACATGCACACTACTACAGGTGTGGAGTTTTTAGCACATTACTTGTACTAGGCCCACTAGAGTCCCTATAGACTTACTCCCAGAGCAGCCTAGGGTATTTTCTTATCCACTTACCCATGAGTGGTGATTGGGTGATGTCCTACATTGGAGATTGAGCTTATACAAATTAAGAGAAGGCAAATTCATATGGAGAGCCTACCTTAGGATGTACATGTGGGCAGGGATACATAGGTAGATGTTCTGCATGCAGAGGAACTGTTTACTAGAGGGATGGTATAGTCACATAGTCATCCCCTTCTACTTCAACCAAGTCTTGTGGTAGTTTAGGTTTGAGCAATATGTTCCTATTTATGTGCATGTGTACATCTGTCATTCTCACGCAATGTTGAGGCCTAGAGGCATTCCTAGGCCCACTAGTGATAAGATCAACATCACGGATTCAGATGGGTCCTATCGAGTTGTTGTGACAAACTATAGAGATGATGTGGGCGCACACTGATGGTTCATCACATGGTGGGGAGGACATATCTTGGAGCCATTTTCCCAGTAGACTTCCCTGGAGGGAACCCCAGACCATGGAGATAGACAAGCGACAGAGGAGGACCCGATACACCTGAGGGCTCAAATGATTAGGTTGATGATGCAAGAGAGAAAGAGGGAAGTGGAGATAGAGATGATCCTGATGCTAATGGATATGATGAGGAGTAGGATGACAAGGAGGAGGATGAGGAGGAGGAGGAGGACGAGGAGGGTGAGGAGGATGAGGAGGAGGATGAATCAGATGCAATTCCTCATCACTCTAGGGATGACACCATAGCACTAGATCCACCGATAATCCCATCACAGGTGGAGGACCCTATAAGGGGTCCTAATTCTAGTCCCCATTAGCCCATGCCCACTATACAAAGATAATACGAGCATGCAGAGCCTAGCGGGTCCCAGTTTCAGGCATTCTCTATCCATAATCCCTACTGGAAAGAGGGAGATCCTGGTAAAGTGTTTAATTTATGTGTCTTATTAGTTTAGATTTAATGATATAAAATGATACTGATGAAAATCTCCTCCCCTCTCCCTGCAGCTACTATCCAGGAGTGGCACTCTCTCATTTAGAACATAGTGACATACCTCATCTTGAATGCACACATTCCTAGTTCTTCACAGATAGCATATAGATCATAGAGGAGTGAAGGATGCCATGAGCATCTATTCACACCTCTTCAAATGGAGATGGAGGTCCTGTGAGAGAGATTACAGTAGACAGAGCACGATCTAGTAGCGTCGCAGACAGAGGCAGCATCATATCTTGGGATTATGATGGAGAGGGATCGTAGGAGCTCCTCATGGAGTCACTCATAGTTTGTATCATGATACACACCCATGGGCCCACCTCCATGACTAGATCAGGAAGGAATATCTAGTCACCACCCTCCAACTACTAGTCCCAGGGATAGGAGATGATCTTACTATGTCTTGAGATGATAGTAACACATTTGGTGGTGAACATGTATGTCTAATTTAATTTCCATGTGATTGACTTCTCAATGCTTCATGATTAAATTCATACATTTGTGATTTAATTAAATAAGTATTTAATTAAATGCTACTTTGTTGATGTGGAAGAGAAATGTGTTAAGATTAAGAACTATATGACTAATGTGATTTAATTAACTCTAATTAAACACAATATGATATAATCCAACTTAACACACAGGAAATTGTATAATATGGTAGCACATAAAAAATGTAAATCTTTTACTATTTACATAAATGAATCCAAGACAAACAACAAAGTGAAGGAACATGCTTGTCAAGAACGAGGTAATGTAGACTAAATAATATGATATCATTCAATACCATATACTTTAATGAAGATATGCTAACACATTATCCAATTTTGAAGAAAGAAAAGGTACAAAGAGAGAGAAGATAAACTAGAAAGAGAGAAAGAGGGACAAAAAGAAAGAGATAGAGGCTAGGCATAGTATCTATGAAGGTGCATAGCATTGGTATGTTCCTTAAGAGGTGTACCTTCCACATCTACTATTTTGTAAGGACATGGTCCATAGACCTCGACAATGATGTATGGTCTAAGCCAATTAGGGCTGAATTTTCCTTTCTCCCTGGGTAAAGTATTCATGTTACATTGATTCTCATAAAGCATTAGATCACATACCGAGAAGGAACATTGAATAAATTTATCATTGTATCTTCTTTGCAAAGTTTTATGATATTCTTGAATATGCTCGAGAGCATTTATACATCATTCATCAAGCATTTTATTTTATTGAAGTCTTTGTTCTCTATAAGAATCATCATCCATTATACCCCTAAGAGAAACTCTCAAAGAATGAATTTCTAACTCCAAAGGCATAATGGCATCTGTTAGGACCCGGAGGCAACTAAGAGGGGGGGTGAGTTAGTTGTCTATTAATTTCAAATCAAATATAACTTAGTCAAACTTGATACATAATACCGGTAAACCAAACTTAATGTTGTTTAACAGATTAACAGTTAATATCAATACCGGTGAAACTTAATGCATGAAACAAAAAGAGAAACAATATCCACAACACATAACACAAAGATTTGTCAGTGGAAACCCAACAAGGGGAAAAAACATGGTGGGAAACCTTACCCACAATTAGAAGATACTACTGCAAATAGTATGTGTGTACAAATGGGGTCTGCACATGCAAAAAGGCCAACCGCCTAGAACTCACTTCTCAATCACAAAGTAAGAGTCACACTGATTACAATTGGATGATTAAATCCAATGATAATGTACTACTCAAAGTAGCATATCCAATGTTGGATTCAGTACCGGTTAAGCTTTGATACTTACCTTCAAATCTTCCTTGAACCTTCTCTATGGTCTGCTCATATGATCTTCAATATTCACACATACCATGTTACAATACCATAACCATATCCCTTCTTTTTGTCTACATATTACCTTACTTACATCATCTCCCAAATGAGATCTTACATATATACCAAAACCTAGGACCAAATGTGTAGGTCGGCTCACTAAGAATATTACAATAAGATCAATTCCACGTAAGTCAAGATGTGATGCATCATGTTGGCTCAATGTAAATAAAACAATACTAATTGATTAAATCATCTCCATAATGTGTCATGCTGATCTGGAATAGATAATGCATGTCGGTCCATAACCTAGACCAATTTACCGGTAACAACAAATATTTTAACCCGATTAGACCAATACCCAAAATACCAAAATCAAGTGTCCAAACCATGTCTTGGACATAACCAAGTGATCTCCAGATGATAAAAAGTCATCCTTAATGCCGGTGAACAATATAACCTGTCGGTGAACCAAATACCAGTGACTATGCATAAGTCACTGAACTTGCCGGTGAACATAATCTGTCGGTTCAACATAACCAAAGATCTCCAGAAGGATAAGTGCAGATAAGTGTTGAGATCAATGAAAAAAACAATGCAACACATCCATAATACCAACAATCACCCCCTTTGGCATTGATGGAAACACAAAGATAGAAAAATATCGAAGTGCCAAAACAGAATGCCAAAAACTAAAAATCAACAATCTCCAGAATAGATCAATACCATAAATCAAAATACAAATGCAGGGAGTATATATCTCTCCCCCAATGAATAATCTCTCCCCAAAGGATAATGTTTGGTTTTCCATAGATATCTCTCCCCCTTTGACATCAAATACCAAAGAAATACAAATACCAGATATAACCAGTTCATAGAACCAATTACAAATACCAACTATTATAACCAACTACCCCCCCTGAGAAGTAGCTCTCCTCCATCAAAGCCGGAAAAAGGTTTTTCTCCATTAATTTTGTTGGTTTGATGACAAGCATCAACTATCTAAGTCTCTATCGGTGAGGGTATAACCCCAAGCTACTCTCTGAGATATTCAAAAGTTTCCTTAGCCAATGGCTTAGTAAAGATATCTGGAATCTACTCTTTAGTATTCACATAAACCAATCTCACTTCATTTGCTTCAACATTCTCTTTTAGAAAATTATATTTGATAGAAACATGTTTAGTTTTAAAGTGAAATACTAGATTCTTAGATATATCAATTACTACTGAATTATCACAATAGATTATTATAGGTTCTTTGCATTTTACCTTTATGTCCTTCAACATTTTCTTAATCCATAATACTCGAGTACAGTTAATTGCTGCTGCAACATATTCTGATTCTGCTATTGATAACGATGTACAACTGTGTTTCTTTCTCAACCGTGAAATCAATCTGCTACCAAGAAAGAATGCCCTGCCAGTGGTGCTCTTTCTATCATCTATATCTACTACCCAATTAGCATCGGTATATGCACATAAATCAAAATTTTCATCTTTAGGATACCATAAACCAAGATTTGTTGTGCCTTGTAGATACAGGAAAATCCTTTTCACTGTTGATTCATGATTTTCTATAAGATTACTCTAAAATCTTGTAACAATACATACTACATTCATTATATTAGGTCTTGTTTGTGTCAAATATAGTAAACTTCCAATCATAGACTTGTATCTTGTCAGATTAATAGGAGTTGATTCATCCTTCAATGAAAGTTTGTTAGTTGTAGTCATAGGAGTACTTACCGATTTAGAGTTTTCCATACCAAATTTCTTCACTAGTTCCTTCAGGTACTTTGTTTGACATATGAATATACCTTTATCAGTATGTGAAATCTACAATCTTGAAAAGGAATTTTATCTCCCCAATCATAGGCATTTCAAATTCTTCCTGCATCTTATTAGAAAAGTCTTTACACAATCCATCTTCTCCTCCAAAAATGATGTCATCAACAAAAACTTCAATAACCAAGATGTCTTCATTAGTCACTTTGAAATATAAGTTTTTGTCAGCATTACCTTTAGTGTAACGAAGCTTCAAAAGATATATGTCCAATCTAGCATACCAAGCTCTAGGAGCTTGCTTCAATCCATATAAATCTTTCCTTAATCTACAAACCATATCTTTATCATTTGTCAATGAAAATCCATCAGGTTGTTCAATGTAAACTTCCTCTTCAAAATCACCATTCAAAAATGCACATTTTACATCCATTTGATATACTTTATAGTTTTTGTGTGCTGCAAATTGAAGAAATAATCTGACTACCTCAATTATAGCTACTAGTGCAAAGGTTTCATTGTAATAAATTCTCTCTTTCTGTGAATATCCTTTACATACTAATCTTTCTTTGTTTTTGATTAACTTACCATCTTCATTAAGTTTATTTTTGAATACCGATTTAGTTCCAATTACATTTTTATTTTTAGGCTGAGGAACCAATATCCATGTATTATTCTTTTCAATTTGTTCCAATTCATCTTCCATAGCTTTAATCCAATGTTTGTCTTTACATGCCTCAATGACAAATGTTGGTTCAGTTTGAGAAATTAAACATACCTCTTCATTTGCCAATCTTTCTCTTGTCATAACTCCTTGATACTTATTCCTAATTATCTTACTTTCAGAGTGATTCAATATTACATACCTGGGTATGTTCACTTGTTGTTGTTCTTCAGTCACTATGGAATTCTCTGATGATACTGGTGTGACTAGATCAATCTTCTATACCAGTGTACTCTATATAGGTTCATTTGTGATTATCTCAACTGCCAGTTCAAAATTCATAGACCTTGAATTTCCTCTAAATTGTTCATCTATCTTCACATTTGCACTCTGAATGATTTGCTACAATCCTTTATTAAAACATATATATTCTTTTCTCTTAGATGAATAACCAAGAAATATACCTTCGTCACTTCTAGGATCAAATTTACCAATATACTCATCTCTCCTAATGTAACATTTTCTTTCAAATATTTTGAAGAATTTAAGAGTAGGAATATTATCAAACCATAATTCATAAGGTGTCTTACCGGTTTCACCTTTGATGTGAACTCTATTGAAAGTGTAAACCGTTGGATTCCTTGCTTCTCTCCAACACACATGAGGTAGATTTTCTTTTGATATCATTCTTGTAGCTGCATCCAGAATAGTTTTGTTCTTCCTTTCAACAACTCCATTTTGCTAAGGTGTCTGAGGTGCTGATAGTTGTCTTCTAATTCCATTCACTTCACAGAATGTATTGAATTCCTTAGATGTAAATTCACCTCCTTGATCTGATCTTAAATATTTGATTTTCTTACCAGTTTCATTCTCTACAAGTGCCTTGAATAATTTGAATTTCCCAGAAGCTTCTGATTTCTTCCTAAGAAAAGTAACCCAACACATTCTAGAATAATCATCAATGATTAGCATAAAGTATCTATCTCCCTGTAGACTTCTTATTCTTACCGAACCACACAAGTCAGTATGAATTAAATTAACAACATTATTGGATTTCTTAGAAATACTCTTAAAATTTGTTCTAACCTGCTTTCCCATTTGATATTCCTTACATACCGGATTATGAGGTTTTACAATCTTAGGTAAATCCCTTACTGCCTTAGATGAACTAATCTTTATAATGCAATCAAAATTCACATAACAGAATCTTTTATGTCATAACAGAATCTTTCATCAATATGTTCAATCAAGCATGTGTTTTCATTGTTATTCAAATGAAAGATATTACCTCTTGTGTGATTACCAGTTGCAATTTCCAAACCAGTTCTGTTCATGATTTTGCATTTACCATTCTTGAACTGCAACTGAAATCCCTTTTCAGTTAATTGACCAACACTCAAAAGATTATGCTTCAAACCTTCAACATAATAAACATTCTCAGTATTGTGCTTACCATCAAAAGATATAGTGCCTTTTCCTCTGGTCAAACAAGATTTGTCATCCCCAAATCTTACTAGACCTCCATTGTACTCCTGAAAAGATAAGAATTTACTTTTATCACCAGTCATATGATGTGAACATCTGAAATCAATAATCCATTCATCCTTTTCTTCAATTTTAGCTGCCAGGGCCTGCTCTACCAGTGGAATAGTAGGTGCCAGTTGATCTTTTGTTATTGCAACAAAAGTCCATCCATTGTCTATTGGTTCTTCATCAGAATCATCAGTAACTCCTTCATCAACATAGTACCATGATTTGTCTCTATTTTTCTTAAATCTGTATCTCTGATATTTAGGATTAGGCTTATATGTTCTTTTAGATTCTTCTCTCAATCTTGCATGTCTGCTAGGACATCTAGATGCCATATGACCAACTTTATTGTAGCTAAAACATTTAAATGGTGCTTTATCTTCATACTTACTTTGAATAGGACCTTTAGGCATTTTCCTTGCAAATAGTCCTGCAAGTTCTTCCAGTTCTTCGTTTTCCCTCTTGATATCTTCAAGTTCTCTTGCATAAAGTGCTATCCAATAAGATTTGTTAGCAGATGATGAAGATGCTACAAATGATGATGCTTTGAAGGTTAAATCTGTCTTAATTGTAGCAATAGGACCAAATTCCTCAAGCGCAAATGTTGAAAGTTTTCCAACCAAGGTATCTCTAGATACTGATGTATTGGGCATTGTTCTGAACTCATTAATTGCAATTACTTTCATTTTGTATGCCAGTGGCAGAGCTCTTAAAACTTTAGAAACAATCTCATCTTCACTTAAGGAACCTCCACAACATTGTATTCCTAAAATAATTTCATTAACCCTTTCCATAAGAGCAAAAATTCTTTCATCTTCTTCCATTTTCAAATTTTCATACTTGACCCGCAAGCATTCCAGTTTTGCAATTTTGATAGTGGTATCTCCTTCATTCAATGTTTCCAATTTATCCCAAATAGCTTTAGCAGTAGATCAGTTTGATAATCCCATGATTTTTTGATCTGACAAGGCACTCAAAAGTGCTTCTCTTGCTTTGCAATCATTCTCTTGGTCCTTACCCAATGTAGGTGGATTAGGTTGACCTAGTGTAGGACCAACATAGCCATTCTATGTAACATCCCATATGTCTTTTCCAATGCAATTCAGATGTGACTCTATTCTGATTTTCCATATACCATAGTTAGATCCATCAAGTTTTAGACTTTCCTTCCTGAAAAAGTTATTTGCCATAGAATCTCCTCAAGTTGTTAATCTTCTGCAAAAAGAGGACTCAACTCTAATACCAATTATTACGACCCGGAGGCAACTGAGAGGGGGGGGTGAATCAGTTGTCTATTAATTTCAACCCAAATATAACTTAGTCAAACTTGATACATAATACTTGTAAACCAAACTTAATGTCGGTTAACAAATTAATAGTTAATATCAATACTGGTGAAACTTAATGCATGAAAAAGAAAGAGAAACAATATCCACAACACATAACACAAATATTTGTATGTGGAAACCATGTAAGGGGAAAAACCATAGTGGGATACCTTACCCACAATCAGATGATACTACTATAGATAGTATGTGTGTACAAATGGGGTTTGCACATGTAGAAAGGCCAACCGCCTAGAGCTCACTGCTCAATCACAAAGTAAGAGTCACACTGACTACAGTTGGATGATTAAATCCAATGATAATGTACTGCTCAAAGTAGCATCTCCAATGCTAGATTTAGTATCGGTTTAGCTCTGATAATCACCTTCAAATCTTCCTTGAACGTTCTTTATGGTCTTCTCATATGATCTTCAATATTCACACATACCATGTTACAATACCATAACCATATACCTTCTTTTTCTCTACATATTACCTTACATACATCATCTCACAAATGAGATGTTACATATATACCAAAACCTATGACCAAATGTATAGGTCAGCTCACTAAGAATATTATAATAAGATCAATTACAAGTAAGTCAAGATGCGATGCATCATGTCGGCTCAATGTAATTACAACAATACCAATTGATTAAATCATCTCCATAATGTGTCATGCTGATCTAGGATAGATAATGCATGTTGGTCCATAACCTAGACCAATTTGCCGGTAACAACAAATATGTCAACCCGATTAGACCAATAACTAGAATACCAAAATCAAGTGTCCAAACCATGTCTTTGACATAACCAAGTGATCTCCAGATGATAACAAGTCATCCTTAGTGTCGGTGAACAATATAACCTGTCGGTGAACCAAATACCGGTGTCTGTGCATAGGTCACTGAACTTGTTAGTGAACATAATGTGTCGGTTCAACATAACCAAAGATATCCAGAAGGATAAGTGTAGATAAGTGTTGACATCAATGACAAAACCAATGCAACACATCCATAATACCAACAAAATCAACACCATAAACAAGATTATAAGGAATACAACCCGTAGAAACATGTACACTTGTCCGATAGGCCCAAAGAGCATAGGCTGATTGAATATGCCAATCCTTACCATGCTTGTTTACCATCTTTTAAAGAATCTGTTCAGTTATCCCACTCAAAGACTCAACTTGACCATTTGACTGAGGGTAATAAGGTGTAGAAAATTTATGTTGAATATGATATTTCTCGAGAAACTTTTTCATATCCTTATATTTAAATGACGTTCCATTATCTGAAACTAAGGAGGAAGGTATTCCAAATCAGGAAATAATGTTTTCAAAAATAAAGTGACAAATTACTTCAGCGGTAGTGGATCGAAGAGGAAAAACTTCCACCCACTTTGTAAAGTAATCGGTTGCAGTTATGATGAAGGTATGTGTTAGATAGTTCAAATAAGCAGAAGATAACTGAGAGGGGGGGTGAATCAGTTGTCACAGATTACCAGAAAATTTAGAAATTAAGACTTTAATACCGGAACCTAGAACATTAATACAAGAATGCTTAAACCAAATACCAGAATAGAAGTTAAACCAATTAAGCATAAACAATAATCAAAGAATAAATACCATCCACATGACAACAAGATTTATACATGGAAAACCCGGTAAAGGGGAAAACCACTGTGGGAAGCCTACCCACAGTCAAATAATACTTCTACAATAAGTATGTGAATTATAATTGAGGGGCCTATGTCATGCCCAAACTTTTGGGCACGAACGGGATAATTTTTTTTTTTAAAGATCACAACATAGTGACATTAATTGTCGCTAATACGAGCCGCACTATCAAGTTTTGCATTTAACTAGGTTTGAGTTGACTTTAATCTCTAACTCAAGTAAGAGAGAATAATATTTAACTTAAATGCGGAATACTAAAATGATTATTTATTATCTCATCAATATTTAATCAATAATTTAATTTAGTCAATTAATTATCGCAGATAAAATTAATCTTTAATAGCCCATAATTGATTTTAGAAACTAATTAAATTAGTCCTGGCATATAGTTTATAAACAACTAACAATAAATAAAACGTGTTTAGCTAAATCGGCTAAAGGGTCAAATAAATTTATTATAAATATTTTCCTATAAAGTGTAAATATTTCCCAATAGCCAAAATGTTCTTACCCAATTTAATATAAGGTTTTTTTTTTTTTTTAAAGATTAAACTTCAAAAGCAAATTTAAAATTTAAACATAACCCCATATGTTTATTAAAAACATATATAATTTATGACCACATAATAAAATACTTAACCTAAAATTATCCATTCATAATTTATGACCACTTAATAAAATACTTAACCTACAATTATCCATTCATATTTATATATAAACTTAAATATGTTTTCACATTATGGAAACCCTAATTTTTTTATTAATATAACATTGCCCTTTCCTTATTTTCATTTCTAATATATATTTCTTTTTACTACCCTAACCCTACCTGGGTTAGGGTTTTATTATTTTCTCTTTGCAGGGAGGAGGGCCGAAAGGATGGAGTGGTGGCCATGGCAAACTCGGCCGGGTATGGTTACAAGCGGCGGTGGTGGGCGTTCCCGGGGACGCCGCTCACTATGGAAAACCACAGTGGCTGCGACCACTGTGGTCGCCCGCAGTGGCGGCCCTCGGGCCGTCCACTGTGGTCGCCCACAGTGGCAGTCCTCAGGCTGTCCACTATGGGAAGCCACAGTGGCGGCTTTCCGGGGCCACGCTGACCACTGTGTTAAACACAGTGGTTCGGCCGCTAAATTCCCTTCTTCAATAATTTTTTTTTTTAAGTTTTAATAATAGTTTTTTTTTTGTTTATTATAAATATGATAAAATATATATAAATATGATTATATATATATATATATATGTACATATGTATATATATATATATATATATGTATATATGTATATACATATATATATATACATATATGTATATGTATATATATAAATATATATATATATATATATACATATATTTATGTATATACTTATATGTATATGTATATGTATATGTATATGCATATACATATACATATACATATACATATAAGTATATACATAAATATATATATATATATATATATATATATATATATATATACATGTACATGTACATGTACATGTACATGTATATGTATATGTATATGTATATGTATATGTATATTAAATAGTTAAGTGTATTTTTAAAAAAAAATCAAGGATTCATTTAAACATAAATATATGTATTTAAATTTTTATATATTGCATCTAGGGCAAATTCTTTTTATGTAAATATATTCTGATTTTTGTATTTGGAAACATTTTTTTTTTAACAGAATAGATAGAGTCTTTAGATTTAAGATCCATATACATATTTCTTTTAATTTTAAATGTCTTGCAGTTAAAATTAAAAATCAGATAGTTTATTTAATCCTCAGATTTATTTTCTGCAAGTAATTAAAATTGACAGAAGTAAATAAGTTTAAACAACAACTATTTAAATCTAGAAATTACTAAAATAAAACTTTAGAGATGGCTATAATAACTTTTAGATTTTATTTTCTGCAAATAAATAAAATGACAGATTTAAATAAGCTAACTTTTGCACTTCCATGTATAGATCTAAATGTTTTATTTCTAGCCTACTACATGCATGCAAATCTATCTCATTCCTTTCCTATTTTATTTTATTTTAAATGCATAAAAGAATAAATTAAATTTCTTGCTTTTCAAAATATTATATACACAACAAATGTTATTTTCGAATCTTTAAGCACTAAATCCAGAAATACTCATTTCTTTTTTGTAGTATAACATAATAAAATATTACATTTCTTTAGAGCATATTTCAAACACACTATCATCACTTTACAAATAGGTCTCTCATTTCTAATAAATGAGGAAAATAATAATAAACATATTTCCCAATATTTTTCCGCAACTAATAACTCCAACCACATCTACTTGTCCTATTGTTTTCTTCCAACAACCTGCACTAAATCAAAAGCTATGACCATGGAGTGCTCACGTCCTAGCCTAGGCTAACTAGTAGCCACCCCCAAGCTTGGAGAACCAGTCCCTAGACAGGTTACACACATGCAAACACAATAAACAAGGGACAACAATCACAAACATACTCCCAACCAAGGCTACACTGCACCACACAATGTGATGTATATACACGGGTGGTAGTGGGCCAAATACCCTGAGGAGACTGCAAGTATGGTAAAACACAAAGCCACCTCATTGCAACAAGAAACTCATAAGTACAATAGCCCCACATCCTTATGCTCCCCAAGGCATTCATGCCCTATTTCCCTCCTTATGACCCCCAAATGCATAAACAAGCCATGCAGCAAGGGTCACATAAATATCCCTTGAGGTCACTCTCATAACGAGAGCATCTCACTCGAGGGCTATCAAACTTCTACCACCCACAAGACCATCCTCTCTCCTAAGAGTAGGAGGCCTTGGTTACTCCCAAAACATAGAATGTACACAAGAGTAAAATGTAGTACACAAAATAAATTTTCATAGGGGAAAATACAAGAACTAGCCTTTTCACACAAGCAAATCTTTTCAACATAACATGCAATATAAAAAACCATACAAAGAGAAATTTAACCAACCTTCAACTACCCAAAGGTATGCTAGATTAGTTGAGGATGAGCAGCCCAATTCCACAAATTCCTTGCTTCTCTACCTTTAGCCAATTTTCTAAAACCAAATCTATCTTTTCTTTCAAAATTCCTTGTCTCCAAAAATGGAGAGTGGGTGATTACTTGCAAAATCTCACATTCTTGCCTAAGAAGACCTTAGTGAGAGTTCTCACAGGTTTCTAAAATTGAAAAAGGAAAAAGTCTCAAAAAGGTCAAAAGAGATCTCTCGTAAAAAAGGAAAGTTAACTAACCTAGATGATGCCCTCTAGATTCAATTTTCGCACATCTTAGAAAACTCACTTTTTAGGGTGACTAAACAGTCACATGGGAGTTTTCACATGCCTAAAATTACTCCTAACCCTTAGGTATACCTTATGGGCTTTAGGAAACACTTTAAAACTACCCCTAGGTGTCCATTTAACCCTTTTTAAACCCCTCTGAAGTTAATTTTCGGGTCAAACCTAAGTTGACCACTCCAAAGATTCTCTACCCTAGAAAAATATAGAACCACATTAATTTATTTGAAAAAGCTATAGTTAAACAACTCCCTCCAAGAGACAATTCAAAAATCAAAACATAAATCAACACATGTGTCAAGTGACACAATAAAAATACTTTTACAAAATTATACATGAAACTTTGTCTCTTGTTGGATTTATACAAATACATAAATTCAATCTAACACACATGTAAAATCCACTTTCACAAATAAAATACTATACAAAAGGGGTATTGTCTCTCCAAATAGACAAACCTTGGTTTTACAAACGTACATAGGTCTAGGTTTGGTTCTCCATAATATTTTCATGGTCACATGGATAATTTTCTTGCGCATCTCAATTACACATTAGTAATTCCAAATAACCTCACATAATATAAAACACATGAATAAGAATACACATCAAACACTCTGCATACAATATAAATTTAAATAAATCAATACATCTTACATCCAAACAACTCCACATAAGCAATTATCATAATTCTCATAATTTTGATCCACACATAAAACATGCATCCTATTTCTATCATCATAGTAAAGTCCTACAAATCGAATAATGACATATATCATCTCAAGTTTATCCTATTCTAGAATCATATAGAGTTCTATATCATAAAGCATATAAATAAAGTATCCATATATATCAATGTTATCCAAATCATGAAATCATATAAGTTCTAAATCCATAATGCATAAAATAAAGCATCCATAATTGTTTGAACATGAAAAATACTAAAATGCTAGGATGAGTCAGGGTAGGGCCTCACAACTTGCACTTGTAGGAAGGCCAACAGCCTAGAGCGCACTGCTCATCACAAAAGGAGTCTCACTGACTACATGGTAATCCATACTACAATCTGGAGGAATGAATGAACTAAAAAGATATCATCTCCTATGGATGAGTATAGTTCTGGTTAAGCTTAATACCAGAGTACTAAATCCTCTTACATAAACCTAACTTGATCTCTAATGATCGACCAAATCCTTTGTCTGAATGATATTACATTATTCAGAAATTACATATCCTTATCCCATTCACATGACCATGATCTACAATGAGATCTTACATCATATATATACAAACCCTCGACCATAAACAATTAGGTTGGCCACCAAACAATAAACCAATTAAATAAAAAAAAAAAAATGTTGGTCTTAGACCAAACAAATAATATTAAATCCATAAGACATCCTGGCAACACATCGAGAAGTCCAATCGACACATTACATTAAGCCAGTCCATAACCTAGATCAACTAGGACCCAATATAGGTCCACATGCTAAAGAAATGATCCCAATCTGCCAAGTCTTGAACAGGATCACCATTGGCAACTTGAATCTCCACCAGAAGCTTTACCAACACCACTTATGCATATCATCAAAGATCTTCATCAAATCTCTACTAGTAAAACCCTCTCCGGAACCACAAACCAAACTTCCAAGCAAACTAGATAGAATCCGGTCACTAGAATAAAACCAATTGATCAAATAAGAACATGAGTAGCATAAATAAGCCAATTCTATAACCAACAATTTAACCAATAAATTCCAAACAAGTCTCCCCCAATGCAAGACATCCAACAATCTCCAACATAAAGATATAACAATGAAATTTTGAAACACAGAAGAAACACCCCCTAATGTATACAACTCCCCTTTTTCTTTTTTCACATCAATATTTCTCCCTCTTTGACATCAATGCCATAAATCTGACAAAAATATCAAAGCAAACACAAAAACCACTAAAACACAAGGTTAACTACTCCCCCTCAATAGTAGAATCCCCACATCATTGTCGAAATGAATAATATCTCTGATAATGCATACCAGACTGATGCCAAAACACATCAATCAGTTCTTTGTCGGAGGGGCAGAAACCCCTAACCTGTCTCTTAGGTACTCAAATAATTCTCTAGGAAAAGGTTTAGTTAAAATATCTGCAATCTTCTCTTTAGTGTTCATATAGACCAATCTAACTTCATTTTCTTCCACCTTCTCTTTCAAAAGTTATACTTGATAGATATGTGCTTTGTTTTAGATTGAAATACCACATTCTTTTATATCTCAATGTGTAGGGGAAAAAGCGAGACTAGGCTGACATGTCCTAATCCTACCTTTTGACACACATTATGGAATACGAAAGAGCCTAGAGGTATCACACAATTGGCAACTTCTTTTTGCGGAAGAGAGAGCCACGGGCTACCTATTAGGATTTCTATTCCTTTGTTGCAATTGAAAGATAAAATGATGCAAGTTCAACCCCTAACCCCAAAGTGCAAGTATGAACTAATAACAAGATTGCAGAATTGAACTTAAACTATGGAAATCTGTAAATACAAAGATAAGACAAGAATGCAAATGCATACCCGAAGTCAAAATCTAAGTGGAAATGTTCGGGACGGGGGCGCAGGCGCCACTATCCTGATTCTGCCTCTGAAACTGCACCTGAAACTGCTGTTTTGCACTCTGGAAAACTGTCGAAAATGTTGTCTGTCAGGAGGACCAAGGCGCCCAGTGCCCCTGTCCCAAGGACCAGGGCGCCTAGCGCCCCTGTCCTGGCAGGACCAGGGCGCCCCACACCCCTGTCCTGGTCTTCTGCTCTGAAACTTGGTGTGTGGTCCCGTCTCCGTCTGCTTCTTTCGGATCTGCAACTTGCGGCGTCGTCTGAATCCGAAAATCTGCACTTATATCTGAAAAGGTGTTTTGGGCGGCTATATAGGGTTTTGCCTTAGTCAAACCCCCGCTTTGGTGATTTCCACCTCCATGAATAGCCAATTTGTATTGTAAAAGTAGTGTGTGTGCAGACCTTGTGTGTGTGCAAGATCCTAAAATGCAAGTAAGCAAACTAGAGCAACCTAGAAAGTAAACCCTAATTGCTTGTAAATGCTCTAAATCAAGATGCAAAGTGATCTAAAGCATGGATAAATGATATATTGAAGCTTATGCAAAGACATGAAAACAACATGAAATCATACCCAACCCCCAAGGGAGAGGTACAAGCCAATCTTCAGTCGGTAATCTCCTATTGTTCTTCAATGTCTTCCAAGCCCTAAATGGATGAATGGATTTGATAAATGCTTGATGGATGGATGTTGAATGTTCTTGAAGTCTTCAAAGATCTTCTCTTTCACTACATAGAAGGTCCCTAAAAACAAAATTCTCCCCCTTTCAAATGAAGAAAGAGAGCTCTTATGTATGAAACCCTAGGTCTTAATTTCAACTTTTGGCCGACCTAGAGATTGAATCTCCCGCCAATTTCTTGGGGTCAAGCTTTATTTTATGATTGGATCGCGCTCCTAAAATTTTGAGAAAAATGTCCGGGACCATGTGCACGCCGGGCGCCATGGTCCCGACAACTTTTCACCAAATTTTCAGGGCCATCGGATATGATGATTTTAGAGCGAATCCCGAAGTTACAGGTGATTTTGAGATGTTTTGACCCCCGAAATCAAGCCCCCAAGTTCAAAATAGGACCTAATTAGGGTTTTTGATTAAATGATGTATTGGAAGAATAAAATGAAAGGGGCACACTTTAATGAAAGGGCCCAACTTTATGATATGGGAGATGATAAAATAGAACCTTAGACCTAATTAATTTGATTAATTAAGTGCTAAAGGGGAAATGCAATGCAAAATACAAAATGCGCCAAGGCGGGTGCTAAACTAGGTGTGAAATTGTACCACTCTAGCAAGTGCGTACAATTTACGACGCTACATTTAGCCCCCACTTTAGTAGTTATATGAACACTACGTGCATATGCGAGCTAAAGTACATAAAAGTAAACATTATTTGAAAAAGGATATATCCATAAGTTGTCGAACGAAGCCCCCAGCGGTATCTGCAGTACACAGTTAGGAACCACAGCCTACAAAACCACATGTTAGATCACAAAATCACCTAATGCTTACTAAGGAAGGTGATGAAAATGGAGACATCTCGCTCTAAGAGTCTGTGCTCTGGTTTCGAGAATGACCCATTGCTCAAAAAGTGTAATGTTTATGTCATAAGCAAAGTAGAACAAGGATACCTACCTTCATCACAAAAGAAGATACCCCAAAAATGCAACAATGTCATAGATCCAAGCAAGAGAGTTTTTTACTCTTTAAGAAAGGATAAGATAGTTGAAAAGGGATATCTTGTAGTATGTGTAAAGGAGATCCTTAGAGGAGAAGAAATCTTTGTACAAAAGACACTTATCCCCAAGAGGAATTGTCTTAGACAAATATAACATCTTCTAGAATAAGACAAAGAAGAGAATAAGAATGCAATACTTCCTTCTTTTGCGAGGTGAAAGTGATTCTTAATGAAGGATGACGCTCTTTTTAACCCAATTGGGAGAGTGAATTCATTATGGATGTATTTTACCAAGTGCAAAAGAGGTTGTAGTCAAGGACTTACACCTCTTGTAAGAGAGAATCCTTGAACAAACAACAACAAATGCGTACAAGGAATAACATCAAGTAATAAAGTTCACACCATCCACGAAATAGGAAAAAGTTGATCCTTAGATAAAAATAAGGAAAGATCATTGCCTCCCAAGGATAAGAACAATGAGAAGGACTTACACAATCCTCTATGGAGAGATTTAGACATAAGCGAAATGTACTACACACTCACATGAGTTCATGCAAGCAAGACATTAGTGTATGTAAAATGCTCCTCACAAGAAGTGGGTAGGATAAGAAAGAGAATACACATCTTCTCCCATATCTAGGAAAAGAGGATTCTAAAGAAAAGATGATTAATATTTCCACACTATTACCCCAAAGGGAAATTTTAACCATAAAATGAAGAGATATATGAAATCACTCTTGTCCCCATAGGAACAAGAGATAACATAGAAAATTAGGCTATTATGTTGCTTCAAAAATATGATTGCACTTGAGATTGTACCATCATGAATGACAATGAGCCCCCAGTAAATGAGCTACCAATGTCACATAATGATGAGCAACATAATAGCCATTAATTTTATTTAAAGACATGATAGACTAAATGAGGTATTTGAATATGACATGCTAAATGCTCAACTATAAGTGAGATCAAAAACATGTATAAAGTGATAAAAATTGAGGAAGAAAAGTCACAAGAAATCTTAGAAGAGGGATGAGTGTAATTTATTAGAGCCTTATCCCTGGAGGAAAGGGCTTTATGATGAATAGGAGATAAAGATTCATAAGTGGGTTTAGAAATTTGAGGGGAGTCATAAAGAGATTTGTTCATCGCCAAGATTTCCTTATGAGGGGAATGAGAGTTGATAGAAGTAGAAGATGATTTAGTTGAAGTGAGATCATCATCACTACTAAATATAGCATTCACATTGAGAGATGGTCTTTTAGATGCTTTGGTGGGCTTAGAAAGATTATATCCAAGTCCAAATGAATATTCATGCATGTTATGTTCTAAAGGAACTTTAATTCCTTGTTCATTTGCGCCACAACCATTTCCACTATAGCCACTCTTAGCCAAAATTTGAAAACCACGACCATAACGATTAGCCATTTCAGAAAGAAAAGGTGGTTTTTCATAAGACAAAGAAACAAATTCTTCAGAATTAGAGGTGTGAGGAGAAGAAGTTTGAGAAGCGGCCACAAAATTATTGCTCATAGGTTCAGGTAAGACTGATTGATCTCTAGTTTCTTCCTTCTTTTTAACTTTAAACTCTCTAGGAGGAACCCTATACTCACCTACAAAGGTGGGATTAAAGTCAAGAGGTCCCCAATCGTCATCTGCGAGAACCTTCTCAGGATCAAAATCCTTTTTATGCGTATATTCAAGTCAAGAAGGATCTTCTTCAGGAGCCTCAGACTCATCCAAAGAATTTTGATTATCAGAGGGTAAGGATTCATCCATAGGTATCTTGTTCAAAGAGTCATTAGTAGAAGAGGAAGGCTTAGATGTTTGCAAACAAGCTTGAAAATTAGTATCACCTATCAAGGTATATGTCTTATTGTTATAAATGAATTTAACTTGTCTATGCAATGTAGAGGGGACAGCTTGCATACTGTGAATCCAAGGTCTCCCTAATAACAAGTTGTATGTTAGATTTCCCGACATAACATGGATAGGAGTAGGCAAAGTAACAGGTCCCACTGTGATGGGTAAGGTGATAATACCTAATGAAGACTTAGCCACATTATCAAAGCCTTGAATGGGACAAGAGTCAGGCTCAATAAGGGATGTATCCACATTCATCTTATGCAATAGATTAATGCTACACACATTAAGGCCAGAACCATTATCTACCAGTGTTCGTCTTATAGCAGTGTTATTTATGATAACCACAATCATCAAGGGATCATATTGATGTTGAATTTCACTAGTAGGCAACTCATCTTGAGTAAACACAATTTGAGTTTTAGGATTCATCACAACCAAAGACCTATATTACTAGATGTATTAGGTGGAGGAACATTCAAATCTTTCAAGGCATCTTGTAACATTCCATGATGAGCGGAAGAAGTTTGGATCAAATCCCAAAGGGATATCTTAGCAGGGGTAGCTTTAAGTTGTTCTATGAGATCATATTCCTTACCGAGAACTTGTGAAATACGTGGAGCTTGCAGAAGAATTGGTTGAGGATTAGGAAGAGACACTGGAGTAACAGGAGGGAGATTAGGCTGCCTATTATTTCTAGTATTATAAGTATGGGCAACCGCATGATAACTCTCTCTAGTCAGTTGCTTAGCATACTCATAAGGGCGCTTAGTAGAATAACCTCCTTGCACAGTAATAATAGGTTTCTTAGGAGTGCAAAAAGAATCATTAGCATAACCACCTTGGACCACTAAGATAGGCTTATTTAAAGGTTGATAATTTTGAGAAGGACAAGCACCTTGGACAGTGAAGAGAGGTTTGTTAGGTGTTTCATTCACATGTACCAAATTGATTGAGGATGGTTTAGAGGAATGAACAAAAGTGTTGGAAGAATTATTGATAGTCTTCTCTTGCACTAAAATCTTATCATGGATTAAATCAATTTTAGGAGAGAGACAAGGGGTAGGCATTGATGTTCTAGTAGGAAAAGTAATACTAGGGAAGGTCATATCATCCTCTATCATCAAAGGATCTACATGGGGAATAAACTCTCTAGGAGAAGGATCAACATTACTCCCTAAAGTCTCACTTTTGAGAGGGAGATCTTTGAAAGAGATGTTAACCATCTTTCTTTGAGCTAGGGTTTCCTTATGAGTAGAACCAAGTTGAGGAGAGGGAGATGCTTTATTTTTAGAGGGAGAATAATTGAGATTCAAGGAAGGTGAGAAACTATCAAGGGAGTATTTAATCTTGATTTTATCCCCTTTGGCTAGGGTTCTCTTACAGGGTAGAGAATAATCTACACCTTCTTCTAATGGTTCATCCCAAATAGTGAAGTTGTTGAAAGGAATGTTTGAAGCATTGTCACTTTTGGGAGAGGAGATAACATTGTTTATTAATTCCTCATCCTTAGGAGGGAGAGCATCAATAGATGTGTTAAAATCATCCTCTTTCCTCAAAATATATTCAAAATTATCTTTAGGGGAGAGAGAATTAGGGAAATTGCTTATTATTTCATCTTCTTTCTCTAAGGGATGCTTATGGGTAAGACAAACTTTAGGAGAAGGGTAAGCATTTATCATTAATTCATCATCTCTAGTGGGAATTTTGTTGGAAAAGGAAATGCCATCACTAGGAAATGTAAGTATAATGTCATCTTCTTGCACAAAAGGATCCTCATGAAGGGAGCGTTTTTTAGGAGCCACAAGGTCATCAAGGGCACCATCCAACAAAGCATGATCATATCTATTAAAAGGTTTATATTTTGATTCAAAAGGAGATATCTCTTCATAGAGGGGATCATTGAAAACAACCATGCTACTAGATTTAGTGGAAGAGTTGATAGGAATGTACCCTTGAAAGGAATCATTCGACTTATCTTTCTCATCACAACGAAATGGCATAGTAACAATGTTTATGAGTTTTTGGTAAAATGAAGGTTTGGTATCTTTAGGTTTCAAAAACTCATCTAAAGCTTCATCTAACTCATAATCATCACAAATATGAACATCTTGCAAATAGAAATCTGACATTTTGAAATAAAAATTGCATAAAACCTAAACACACAATGCAAAGAAACAAAGAAACACACTCTTTTCTTTTCCCCTTTTTTTTTTCTTCTTTTTTTTTTTTTTTATGAAAATGAAACTTAACTGAAACACGCTAAATCTAGATTTAGATCTAACAAATGTAATGCAAGAGAAGGCAATAATAAGATTCACGTCAGGTTCACCAAAATGTGTAGGGGAAAAAGCGAGACTAGGCTGACATGTCCTAATCCTACCTTTTGACACACATTGTGGAATACGAAAGAGCCTAGAGGTATCACACAATTGGCTACTTCTTTTTGTGGAAGAGAGAGCCACGGGCTACCTATTAGGATTTCTATTCCTTTGTTGCAATTGAAAGATAAAATGATGCAAGTTCAACCCCTAACCCCAAAGTGCAAGTATGAACTAATAACAAGATTGCAGAATTGAACTTAAACTATGGAAAGTTGTAAATACAAAGATAAGACAAGAATGCAAATGCGTACCCAGAGTCAAAATCTGAGTGGAAATGTTCAGGACGGAGGCGCAGGCACCACTGTCCTGATTCTGCCTCTGAAACTGCACCTGAAACTGCTGTTTTGCACTCTGGAAAACTGTCGGAAATGTTGTCTGTCAGGAGGACCAGGGCGCCCAGCGCCCCTGTCCTAGGGACCAGGGCGCCTAGCGCCCCTGTCCTGGCAGGACCAGAGCGCCCCACGCCCCTGTCCTAGTCTTCTGCTCCGAAACTTGGTGTGTGGTCCCGTCTCCGTCTGCTTCTTTCGGATCTGCAACTTGCGGCGTCGTCTGAATCCCGAAATCTGCACTTATATCTAAAAAGGTGTTTTGGGTGGCTATATAGGGTTTTGCCTTAGTCAAACCCCCGCTTTGGTGATTTCCACCTCCACGAATAGCCAAGTTGTATTGTAAAAGTAGTGTGTGTGCAGACCTTGTGTGTGTGCAAGATCCTAAAATGCAAGTAAGCAAACTAGAGCAACCTAGAAAGTAAACCCTAATTGCTTGTAAATGATAATGTAAATGCTCTAAATCAAGATGCAAAGTGATCTAAAGCATGGATAAATGATATATTGAAGCTTATGCAAAGACATGAAAACAACATGAAATCATACCCAACCCCCAAGGGAGAGGTACAAGCCAATCTTCAGTCGGTAATCTCCTATTGTTCTTCAATGTCTTCCAAGCCCTAAATGGATGAATGGATTTGATAAATGCTTGATGGATGGATGTTGAATGTTCTTGAAGTCTTCAAAGATCTTCTCTTTCACTGCATAGAAGGTCCCTGAAAACAAAATTCTCCTCCTTTCAAATGAAGAAAGAGAGCTCTTATGTATGAAACCCTAGGTCTTAATTTCAACTTTTGGCCAACCTAGAGATTGAATCTCCCGCCAATTTATTGGGGTTAAGCTTTATTTTATGATTGGATCGCGCTCCTAAAATTTTGGGAAAAATGTCTGGGACCATGTGCACGCCGGGCGCCATGGTCCCGACAACTTTTCACCAAATTTTCAAGGCCGTCGGATATGATGATTTTAGAGCGAATCCCGAAGTTACAGGTGATTTCGAGATGTTTTGACCCCTGAAATCAAGCCCCCAAGTTCAAAATAGGACCTAATTAGGGTTTTTGATTAAATGATGTATTGGAAGAATAAAATGAAAGGGGCACACTTTAATGAAAGGGCCCAACTTTATGATATGGGAGATGATAAAATAGAACCTTAGACCTAATTAATTTGATTAATTAAGTGCTAAAGGGGAAATGCAATGCAAAATACAAAATGCGCCAAGGCGGGTGCTAAACTAGGTGTGAAATTGTACCACTCTAGCAAGTGCGTACAATTTACGATGCTACACTCAATATCAGCAGAGTTATCACAGTGAATAACTATCGGTCCAATGCAATGCACTTTTTTATGCTTCAACATTTGCTTCATCCATAGAACATGTGTATAGTTAGTAGCAGCAACAACATACTCAGCTTCAACATTAGATAATGAAGTACATGATTATTTCTTGCTGATCCATGAAACCAACTTCTTTCCTAGAAAGAAAGCTCTACCGGAAGTACTTTTTCGGTCATCAACATCTTGAGCCCAATCAACATATATATATATATGCACATAAACTAAAGTCATCATCCTTAGGGTACCACAAACCATATTCAGATGTTCCTTAGAAGTATCTAAAAATCCTTTTCACCGTACTCTCATGATTTTCTCTAGGATCACTCTAAAATCTAAATGCAATACAAATAGCATTCATTATGCCAGGTCTATTCTGAGTCAAATAAAACAAACCTCCAATCATATATTTGTATCTTGTAGGATTTACCAGTGCAGAAATATCTAAATCCTTGTCAATTTCTCACTTGTAACTATAGGATTACTTACTGGTTTATAATCTCCCATACCAAATTTCTTCAACAATTCCCTAGCATACTTAGTTTGATAGATGGAAATACCTTTGTCAGTCTGAGTAATCTACAAACCTAAGAAAATTTTCATTTCCCCAATAATAGACATTTCAAATTCCTTCTCCATACTCTTAGAAAATTCCATGCATAACTTATCTTCACCTCCAAAAATAATGTCATCAACAAATACTTCAATAATCAGTATATCATAATTAGTGATCTTATAATATAAATTACTGTCAGCATTTCCCTTAGTAAAAGCAAGCTTCAAAAGATATTTATCCAACCTTGCATACCAAGATCTAGGTGCCTGTTTCAATCCATATAAAGCTTTCCTTAACCTGCAAACCATGTTTTTATCATCTCATAGTGAAAAACCATCAGCTTGCTCAATATAAACTTCCTCATCAAGATCCCCATTCAAAAATATACACTTAACATCCATCTAATAAACCTTGTAGTTCTTATGGGCAACATAGGTAAGAAATAATCTTACAGCTTCAATTCTAGCTACAAGTGCAAAAGTCTCTTCATAAACAATTCCTTCCTTCTGAGAATATCGTTTACAAACCAATCTAGCCTTATTCCTTACAAATTGACCGTCCTCATTCAATTTATTCCTGAAAACTCATTTAATTCCAATAACATTCTTATTTTTAGGCCGGAGAACTAAAGTCCATATGTTACTCTTATCAATCTGATCTAATTCTTCTTCCATAGCTTTCAACCAATATTCATCTTTACATGCTTCAATTACTAATACCGGTTCAACTTGAGAAATTAAATATACCTCATTAGTTGGCAGTCTTCTTCTTGTCATCACTCCATTGTTTTTATGCCCAATGATATGATCTTCTGAATGATTCAATCTCACATACCTAGGAGTCTTCTGATTCTCTTTTCCTCTTCCTGGTTCTTCAATTACTATTGAATTTTTTGATACTACCAGAGTAACTCGTTCAACTCTCTATTCTGGTAAAGGTGTTATAGGTTCAGATATAATCATTTCCACCACCGGTTCCTTCTCATAAATCTAATTTGACCTCTATTTGATTCATCCACCTTAACATTAGCACTCTCCATAATTCTCTACAATCTCTTGTTATAACATATATATGCATTTATTTCATTAGATTAACCAAGAAATACACCATCAAATCTAGGATCAAATTTGGTAATGATATCATCTCTCCTGAAATAATATTTACTACCAAAGATTCTAAAATACTTAACTGTAGGTGTATTGCCAAACCATATTTCATAAGGTGTCTTACCTGTTTCTCCTTTTATATGTACTCTATTGAATGTATAAACCATTGTGCTTACTATTTCTCTCCAGTAGATATGAGGTAGACTAGCCTCCATCGTCATTGTTCTAGTAGCATTCAAGATAGTTTTGTTCTTCCTTTCCACAACTTCATTTTTCTCAGGTGTTTGGGGAGCAGAAAATTGTCTCCTTATACCATGCTTCTCACAAAATTTATTAAAATAACCGGATGTGAATTCTCCACCATGATTTGAACTCAAATAATTAATCTTCAATCCTATCTTAGTTTCCACTTTAGCCTTCAAGATTTCAAATTTTTTAAAAGCCTCAGATTTCTCCCTTAGTAAAGTAACTCACATCATTATAGAATAATCATTAATGATTAGCATAAAATATCTATCACCTTGAAAACTTTTAACTCTAGCAGAGCCACCCAAATCAGTATAAATAAGATCAAGAACATCATTAGATTTATCTTGTATACTCCTAAAAAAGGTTCTGACCTATTTTCCCATTTGACATTCTTTACATACCAGATTATAGGGCTTCACAATCTTAGCTATATTTCTAACTGCCTTAGTTGAAATGATCTTTACAATGCCATCAAAATTTACATGACATAACCTCTTATGCCATAGCCAACTATCATCAATTTGTGCAATCAAACATGTCTTACCACCAGAATTCAAATGAAATATATTACCTTTCATCGGTGTACCGGTTGCAATATCCAAACCAGATCTGTTATGATTTTCCATTTTCCATCGTTGAACTATAATTGAAATCCCTTATCCATGAATTGTCCTACACTCAAAAGATTATGCTTCAAACCTTCAACAAAATAAAAATTAGCAATATTGTGCTTACCATCCAATGATATAGTTCCTTTTCTTTTGATCATACATGCTTTGTCATCTTGAACTGTAGCCAAACTGCCATCAAATTCTTACAAAGATAGAAACTTCCTTTTTATCTATAGTCAAATGATGTGAACATCCACTGTCAATTACCCATTCATCCTTATCTTCAATTTTAGAAGCAACTACCTTCTCTTCAGGTACATTCTCTTCTAGTGTTGGAACATCTTCCTTGATACCCAAGAACACCCATTCCTTTCCATTTTCAAAGCCACTAGAAGAGTCTCCTATTGGTTCATCATCAGAGTCAGTAAAACCTTCCTCATTTGCTATGTAGCATGATTTGTCTATGTTTTTCCTATACTTATACTTGTTCTAATATCGAGGGTTAGGCTTAAAATATCTTCTAACTCTCTCTTCAAATCTTTAATTGTTTTCAGGACATATAGATGCAAAATGACCAATCTTATTACATGCAAAACATTTAAAAGATGCTTTTCCTTCATACTTACTTCCTACTGGTCCTTTAGGTACTCTTCTAGAAAAGAGTGCTTCAAGTTGCTCAGACTCATCATCTTCTCTCTTCATATCATCTAGTTCCTTTGCATATAAATCTTTCCAATCTTTCTTACCAATTGATAATGCAGATGCATGAAAAGCAAGTTCAGACTTCACAGCTGCAGAAGGTCCAAATTCTTCAAGCTCAAAAGAAGATAATTTCTCAACCAAGGTATCTCTATTGACAAAAGTATTAGCCATTGTTCTCAACTCATTAATAGCAGTATCCTTCATCTTCTAAGATAGTGGTAGGGATCTCAGAAAATTAGAAATAATCTCATCTTCACTCAGAGTTCCACCACAACATTGAATTCCCATAACAATCTCATTTACCCTTTTCGTGAATGCAGTAATCCTTTCATCTTCTTCCATCTTCATTTTTGTATATCTCACTCAGTAACCATCAAGTTTAGCAATCTTCATAGTAGGGTCACCTTCATTAAGTGTCTCAAACTTATCACATATAACATTTGCAGATGATTTGTCAATTAATCACATTATTTGGTGATCAAAAGGTGCACACAAGAGGACTTCTCTTGTTGTACAATCATTCTCAAGCTCCTTATCCAAGTTTGTCAGAGGAGGATTGCTAGATGCCCAATTGTGAGGTGTAATACCATTTTGGGTGATCTCCCAAATTTCCTTGCAAAGACATCTCATATGAGCCTCCATCAAAATCTTCCATACTGTGTAATTTATTCCATCATGCCTAGGAATATATCTCCGAAAGATAGCTCCAAATGAACTAGATTAACTTGAACTTTTAGTCCCCATAGGATCTTCCTCAAGAGGCTAAGATTTCTACAGAGAGGACCAGAGATCTGATACCAATTGTTAGAAAGTTCAAATAACTGGAAGACAACTAAGAGGGGGGCGCGAATCAGTTGTCATAGATTGCTAGAACATTTATAAATTAAGACTTTAATATCAGAACGCAAAACATTAAAACTGGAATGCTTAAACCAAATACTGGAATAGCAGTTAAACTAATTAAGCATAAAAAAAATCAGAGAATAAATACCATCCATATGACACCAAGATTTCTACGTGGGAAACCCGGTAAAGGGAAAAACTGTGGTGGGAAGCCTACCCGCAGTCAAATAATACTTTTGCAATAAGTATGTGAATTACTATTGAGGGACCTGCACTTGTAGGAAGGCCAATAGCGTAGAGCGCACTACTCATCACAAAAGAAGTCTCATTGACTACATGGAAATCCTGATTATAATCTAGAAGAATGACTGAACTGTAAAGATAGCATCTCCTATGCCTGACTACAGTTTTTGTTAAGCTCAATACCGGAGGACTAAATCCTCTTACATAAAACCAACTTGATCTCCAATGATCAACCAAATCCTCTGTCTGAATGATATTACATTATTCACACATTACATATCCATATCCCATTCCCATGACCATGATCTATAATGAGATCTTACATCACATATATACAAACCCTCGACCATAAACAATCCGGTCAGCCACCAAACAATAAACCAATTACATAATTACAAAACATGTCAGCCTTAGACCAAACATATAATATTTAACCTATAAGACATCATAGAAACACATCAAGAATTCCAATCCATGTGTTACATTAAGTTGGTCCATAACCTAGATCAATGGGGACCCAATATACGTCCACACACTAGATCAATGATCCCAATCTACCAAGTCTTGAACGTGATCACCATCAGCATCTTGAATCTCCACCAGAAGCTGCACCAACACCACTTATGCATATGATGAAAGATCTTCATCAAAGGTCTGTTGGTGAAACCCTTGCCGCAACCAAAAACCAAGCTTCCAAGCAAACAGGATAGCATCCGATCATCAAACCAAAACCAATTGACTAAATATGAACATGAGTAGAAAAAATAAGCCAATTCCATAACCAAATCATACTAGAGCATACTAGATCATACCAGATCCAAACCATCTAGAAACAACACATCCTACCAGGATGAGAAGGGTGTCAGTAAAGCATCCAAAACAACTAGTGTTGACATCAATGACAAAACATCAATGCAACATATAATCAATTCCTCCAAATGGCCAACACTAGATGTGAAAAACATCCAAGTACCAAGAAATTCCAAACAAGTCTCCCCCAATGGAAGAAAACTAACAACCTCCAACATAAAGATATAGCAATGAAATTCTAAAACAAAGAACAAACTCCCCTTTTTCTTCTTTGCATCAATATTTCTCTCCCTTTGACATTAATGCCATAAATTTGACAAAAATATCAAAGCAAAAATAAAAACCACTAAAACACGAGGGTAACTACTCCCCCTGAGTAGTAGCATCCCCACATCATTGTAAGAAAGAATAATATCTCCGATAATACATACCAGACTGATGCCAAAACACATCAATCAGTTCTCTATCAGAGTGGAAGAAACCCCTAACCTATTTCTCAGGTACTCAAATAATTCTTTAGGTGAAGGTTTAGTGAAAATATCTGCAATTTGCTCTTTAGTGTTCACATAGACCATTCTAACTTCATTTTCTTCCACCTTCTCCTTCAAAAATTTATACTTGATAGATATGTGCTTTGTTTTAGAGTGAAATATTGAATTCTTTAATATGTCAATAGCAGCAAAGTTATCATAGTGAATAACTACCGGTTCGGTGCAATGCACTTTGGTATCCTTCAACATTTACTTCATCCATAGAACCTGTGTATAATTAGTAGCAACAAAAACATACTCAACTTCAGCAGTAGATAAATAAGTACATGATTGTTTTTTGTTGATCCATGAAACCAACTTCTTTCTAGGAAAGAAAGCTCCATCGAAAGTACTTTTCCGATCATCAATATCTCTATCCCAGTCAGCATTTGTATATGTACATAAAGTAAAGTCATCATCCTTAGAGTACCACAAACCATATTTGGATGTACCTTGAAAGTATATAAAAATCCTTTTCACCACACTCTCACATTGATTTTCTCTAGGATCACTCTAAAATCTAGATGCAATACAAACAACATTCATTATGTTAGGTCTAGTCTAAGTCAAATAAAGTAGACCTCCAATCATAGATTTGTATGTTGTAGGATTTACCGGTGTAGAAACATCTTTCCTTGTCAATTTTTTACTTGTAACCATAGGATTACTTATCGGTTTAGAATCTCCCATACCAAATTTCTTCAACAATTCCCTAGCATACTTAGTTTGACAGATGAAAATACCTTTGTCAGTCTGAGTAATCTGCAAATCTAAGAAAAATTTCATTTCCCCAATCATAGACATTTCAAATTCCTTCTCCATAATCTTAGTGTAACGCATGCTAGAATTCATTCTTCAAATAAACAAAGCTATCAATTAGAAGCACAAGGGAAATCGTGAATCCCTATCTAATCAACAAATCTAACAAACTAGACAATGAAAAGATACAATCAAGCCAAAATAGGAATTATATTTTCAATCTATAAAAACTCCCTATTTCATGACTGCGTATTGCTTCCATTGCTCTTCTCCTCTTCGTGGTATGATGGCTCTTAGATATTGCGCTGGTAACCTGCAAGTGACACAAAGATTCAAAGTTCATGATTCCAATAATTGTTCCAGATTGAGGAGATTGGATGCTCAATTTACAGAAAATTGGAGAAGATTGATTGAAAGGTGGAATAGAATGATCAAGAGGTGTGAACTCAGGTGAGCTCAAATGCAAGTTGATAGTTGAACTGCTGACTTGGAGGTGAAATAGAATAGATTGAATAGATTAATTGAGTTAACTGATTGAGAAAAATCTAACTGAAGGAAGAAAAAGAATGATTGGAGGAAATAAAGAGGATGACACAGAGAGCTTAATTTAGAAAAAGCTAACTGAACGATAAAAATAGAAGTTGGAGAGATAAATGATTTAATTAATCAATTGATTGAATTAATTAATTAATTTAGCATGTGCTTGCATTTAGATTTAGATTATTAATTTAATCTTTGCATGAGATTTTAATTCAAATAATTGAATTTATTAATTCAATTTAGCATTTGAATATATTTAGAACTTGACTTTGATTTTCAATTTGGTTTTTGAAATCATGCACATGTAATTGAATTTGGAAGAAATTAGAAGAATATGAAATTAAATGAAATTAGAATTTGGGGAACTAGAAGAATTAATTAGTTAATTAAATAATTTAAAGAAACTATTTAATTATGTAGAAATGGAATTTAATTAAATAATAAAGATTATTTAAATTAAAGGATTAAATCACAATTAATTAAATAATAGATATTTAATTAATATTTAGAAGAGGGTTAATCATTAGATGATTAGAGATAGAATTTGAGAATTAATTTATTTAAATAATAAAGATTATTTAAATTGGGGAATTAATCATAATTAATTAAATAATAAATATTTAATTAATATTTAGAAAATGATTAAAATGATTAAATGATGATAGAATAGGAAATAGAAATTGAGAATTAATTTATTTAAATAATAAAGATTATTTAAATTAGGGAATTAACCATAATTAATTAAATAATAAATATTTAATTAACATTTAGAAAATGGTTAAAATGATTAAATGATGATAGAAATGGAAAATAGAATAATTAGTAAGATTATGAGGAAATATGAAATTAGAAGAATCAGCTTAATTAACTTAATTAAATAATTAAAGAATTATTTAATCAATTAGACGAATAATTAGTACATGATCAATGAGACATTTTTAGGTGTCTACACTTAGAAAATTCCATGCATAACTTATCTTCACCTCCAAAAATAATGTCATCAACAAATACTTCAATAATCAGTATATCATCATAAGTGACTTATAATATAGATTACTGTCAACATTACTCTTAGTAAAACCAAGCTTCAAAAGATATTTATCCAACCTTGCATACCAAGCTCTAGGTGCCTATTTCAATCCATATAAAGCTTTCCTTAAATTGAAAACCATGTTTTTATCATTTGATAGTGAAAAACCATCGGGTTGCTTAATATAAACTTCCTCATCAATATCCCCATTAAAAAATGCACACTTAACATCCATCTGATAAACCTTGTAGTTCTTATGGGAAGCATAGGCAAGAAATATTCTTAAAGCTTCAATCCTAGCTACAAGTCCAAAAGTATCTCTGTAATCAATTCCTTCCTTCTGACAATATCATATAAAATCAATCTAGCCTTATTCCTTACAACTTGACCATCCTCATTCAATTTATTCCTCAAAACTCATTTAGTTCCAATAACATTCTTATTTTTAGACGGGGGAACTAAAGTTGATGTGTTACTCTTATCAATCTGATCTAATTCTTCTTCCATAAATTTCATCCAACATTCATCTTTACATGCTTCAATTACTAATACCAATTCCACTTGAGAAATTAAACATACCTCATTAGTTGCCAGTCTTCTTGTCATCACTCCAATGTTTTTATCCCCAATGATCTGATCTTCTCAATAATTCAGTCTCACATACCTAGGAGTCTTCTGATTCTCTGTTCCTCTTCCCGGTTCTTCAGTTATTGTTGAATTTTATGATACTGCTAGAGTAACTGGTTCAACTTCTGTTCTGGTAAAGGTGCTACTAGTTTAAATATAATCATTTCCACCTCTGTTTCCTTCTCATAGACTCTGATTTGACCTCTATTCAGCTCATCCACCTTGACATTAGCACTCTCCACAATTCTTTGCAATCTCTTGTTATAACATCTATATGCCTTTCTTTCATTAGAATAACCAAGAAATATACCTTCATCACATCTAGGATCAAATTTACCAATGATATCATCACTCCTGATATAAAATTTACTACCAAAGATTTTTGAAATACTTAACTATAGGTGTATTGCCAAACCATAATTCATAAGATTACTTACCGGTTTCTCCTTTGATATGTACTCTGTTGATAGTATAAACCGTTATATTTACTACTTCTCTACAGTAGATATGAGGTAGACTAGATTTTGTCATCATTGTTCTAGCAACATCTAAGATAGTTATGCTCTTCCTTTCCACAACTCCATTTTGTTGAGGTGTTCGGGGAATAGAAAAATGTTTTCTTATAACATGCTTCTCACAAAAGTTATTAAACTCAATGGATGTGAATTCTCCACCATGATCTGACCTCAAACTTTTAATCTTCAATCCTGTCTCAGCTTCCACTTTGTCCTTAAAGATTTTAAACTTCTTAGAAGCCTTAGATTTCTTCTTTAGAAAAGTAACCCACATCCTTCAAGAATAACCATCAACGATTAGCATAAAAAATCTATCACCTTGAAAACTTTTAACTCTAGCAAGGCCAAACAAATTAGTATTAATAAGATTAAGAATAGGATTAGATTTGTCTTGTATACTCCGAAAAGAGGCTCTAACCTATTTTCCCATTTGGCATTCTTTACACCAGATTATAGGGCTTCACAATCTTAGGTATATCTCTAACTTCCGTAGTTGAAATGATCTTTATAATGCAATCAAATTTCACATAACAACCTCTTATGCCATAGCCAACTCTCATCAATTTGTTCAATCAAACATGTCTTCTCACTGGAATTCAAATGAAATATATTACCTTTTATAGGTGTACCGGTTGCAATCTCCAAACTAGATCTGTTAATGATTTTGCATTTTGCATCCTTGAACTATAATTGAAATCCCTTATCCACCAATTGTCCTACACTCAAAACATTATGCTTCAAACCTTCAAAAAAATAAACATGATCAGTATTGTCCTTACCATCCAATGATATAGTTCCTTTTCCTTTGATCATACCTACTTTGTCATCTCCAAATCTAACTAGACCGCCATCAGATTCTTGCAAAGATAGAAACTTTCTTTTATCTCCAGTCATATGATGTGAACATGCACTATCAATTACACATTCATTCTTATCTTCAATTTTAGCAGCAAGTACCTTCTCTTTAGGTACATTCTCTTACAGTGCCGGAACATCTTCCTTGATAGCCAAGAACACATTCCTTTTTGTGATTCTCTATGAAGTGTGCATGTACCTGCAACCACAATGCACTCAATAGATCATTACAAGCATGGTTAGAAGATTTAAATAAAAGAAAGACAAAACCATAGCTAATCGACTTATTGCCTCCTAGTAAATGCGAGTATGAAAATGCTCTCAGATCTTGTTATGCAAATTCCAGTGACTTGACTACACTTAGATGGAGGATTTGAATGATGAAGATGCATGATCTAGTAAGAATAACATGATTAAGCTATATGATTTCATTATTATTCTAGAAAATAAGCTAGAATGAAGATGCAATTAAGCTAAAATTGAGCATGATAACATTGCTAAAGAATGATATAGTCTAAACTAGATGCCTATAGTAACAATGCATAAGATGAAAATGAGATAATGGGATGCATCAAAATGATATGAAATTGGGACCCTTTGTGCTCCAAAATGAGGTCTATTTATAGGATTTTCCAAGGCTAGGGGTGAGGTGGCAAGAATCAACGGTCAAGATTGATATGAAGATATCAATAGTTAAATTGGAGGAAGTTGGCAAAGGGAGTTGGATTAAAGGGAACATCTATCATCTCTATGGTGACAAGTGTCAAGAGGCTTCTAGAAGGAGTTGGATGAAAGGTAACACTTAGTGACAAGTGTCACAAAGGTTCTAGAAGATGTTAGATGAAAGGGGACATGGTGGGTAGGTAGAATGGGTTAGGTCTAGGAATGGTTAGGTTTAGGAGTGGTAGAAGTTAGGACAATTTGAATTTAAAAATTCAAATAATGAAAAGGCTAATTAATCTCAACAACGCATGAATTTGATTTGTTTTAATTAATTAGGATTAGAAGAAATGATTTTGGTGGAGGAAATTAATTAATTTGAATTAATTAATCAAAGGGGATTATTGAAATGAACCTATTAAATAAATCCTTAGATTTATTAATAAGTAGATGAAAGGGAGATTTAATCAAATTGTTGATGAATTCAATTAAATTGGGAAGGGAGATTAATTAAATAATTTCTTATTCAATTAATTATCTTCAGACCATTTTTAGGTGTATACATTTTGCCCTTCTTTGAAGCGAGGTGTGATGACGCGTTGATTCAAAGAATAATCTCATTTTGATGCTGATATTGATTTGATAGTATGCCCCAGCTCTTGATTGCTAAATTCTGGTATGATGATGCCCCCCCGGGAGATCAATTGAGATAATTTATCTTTGGAGTTTTTGTGATATTGATATCTCAATAGATTTTATTTGATTTCTACAACTGTGTTTTGATGAAAATTCGAGTTCTTTGATTAGCTTGATTGCTTAGATTGGTATGATTGATAAATCTTGATTGATTAGATTGATAAGATTGAGATTCACTCTGGTTTCAGGAAGGATTCATCCTGTATAAGACAATGATGATCAAAGCGTTTGGTTTCAGGAAGGATTCATCCTGTATAAGACATGATCAGAACGTCTGGTTTTAGGAAGGATACATCCTGTATAAGACATGAATCAGAATTAGATCGTCTGGTTTCAAGAAGAATTCATCCTATATAAGACATGATAGAGTGATTAGGTTTGATTGATTGAGTTATTTGATAAGGTTGATTAGATAAAGAACTGACAGCTTGTTGATATCAAATTGCTGAAATATTTGGATATAATGATTGTTGATTCTATTGAGGGAGATAGCATAAGATTTTTGCTGGGTCGATAATATCTGAGAGAGATATGAGTCATCATTCTGATTGCATATACACTTGTGATGATACTTTGATGATTCCTATGATAGATTTAACCCTGGATAAAAGGAGCTTGTAGGATCCCCTACAAGAATGGAATACAAGCTAAAATGCAAATGAAATGCAAAGCTATGACTGGACTAGTCACTGGATTATTTTGCATTTTTGTCATCATTGAGCTTTTTGAAATGTGGGAAGTGAGTGCAAACATCGATGGTATAATTAAACCATGATGACCTGAGCACTTCTTTCCTAGATTTTGATATAGCAAGTTAGCACAAGCATCGAGGTATAATTGAACCAAGATGACCTGAGTGTTGCTTGCGTAATACAAGTAGTATTAATCATTTCAATACGCAAATCAGAAATATCCTCAATGATATTCTGATGATCATGTCCTGAGACAAATTTGCACATATTAATGATTAATTTTCAAACAATAGACAAGAAAAATATCATGTTTCTTCCTTGTTCCTCTAGTCAATGACATGCTAGAGTCACTCAAAAATCATGATAGCGAAAAGCAATATAGAAAAGTTGAACAATCATGTTTAAATCATTATCTAAAAGATATTATCCACTGAAAAGTGTGTGATGTGCTTAGATTGACTTCGTGATAGCTTGATAATTGATAGTTTGATCTCATGTTCAATGTTGGATATGTCTTAGTTTTTGCTTGATAAGAGTTGTCTAACTATTTGTTCTACTTGTTTGATTTAGCTCAAAATGATCAAGAGTTTGCCCCCAGCTAGGTGTAGGATTTTTCCCCAAGCCTAGAAACAAAATCGTTATGATATATCCAATGATCCAAACCATGGTAAGAAGCCACCCGAGATGCCTACGTATGTACAAACCTTGATGATGCATATGAATAGCATTGATGGAAGATGAATGCAAGCAGAAGGATGCATGAACTAATAGATGGAACAGCTAGCAGACATATAGCGCCAGTTTCCCAGGTTTTCACCATCTATTTTTATTGCACTTTTTCTGATATTTGATTTTTTTTCTTTCTTTTTTATTTTTCACTCTTTAGGATTTTTTTGCTTTTTTCCTTTTTTTTGTTTTTTTTTAATTTATTCACTATTTTTGATTTTTCTGATTTTTCACTGTTTTTGATTTTTTCTGATTTTTCAGACATAGAATTTCTTCAGGTGCATTTTATTGATGGGTTCCTCAAGTTGATCACCATCCTATGTTGATAGCTAATATGCTCCTGATCCAAATACTGTTGTGACCACAAACGGACCTAACCAATTTGGTTCAAATTTTCCTTTCTTTTTCCGATCTGCCTGGTTGCGTGGAATTTCCTTTAGCACTAGTTCTCCCACTTGAAAGATTCATGGTTTGACCTTGTGATTATAGCTTCGGCACATTCTTTTCTGATATACTTTTAAATGATCAAAGGCATTTTGTCTTCGTTCATGGATCAGTTCTAACTCTTATAGTCTAGATACTCATTGTTCTTCATCTGGGATGAGACCTTTTAGTGATACACATAGAGAGGGTATCTCTACTTTGATTAGCAATATGGCTTCTGATCCATATACAAGAGAAAAAGGTGTGGCACCTATTGGTGTGTGGATATTGGTGCGGTAGGCCCATAGAGCAGGGTTTAGTTGAATATGCCAATCTTTTCTAGCATCGTTCACTGTCTTTTTAAGGATTTTCAAAATAGTTTTGTTAGATTCTTCTGCTTGCCCATTTCCCTGTGGATAATATGGTGTGGAGAATCTATGCTAAATTTTGAATTTCTCACATAGCTCTTGTACATCTTGATTCTTGAATGGTCGCCCATTATCAGTGATAATGGTCATTGGTATTCCATAGCGACAGATGATGTAATTCAAGATAAATGTAGCAATTTGTTTTCCTATGATATTTATGAGAGGTACTGCTTCAATCCATTTTGTAAAATATTCTATAGCTACCAGGATGAATTTATGACCATTAGATGAAGAAGGATTTATCTTTCCTACCAGATCAAGACCCCATTGACAAAAAGGCCAAGATGTTGCTAAAGCATGAAGTTCTTGTGCTAGTGCATGAATCAAATTCTATGGATTTGACATTGTTTGCATGTTCTTGCTACTTTAAAAGAATCTTGTTCCATAGTCGGCCAATAATAGCCCAAGTGTATGATTTTTTTCGAAAGGGTAAGACCACTTTAATGAGTTCCACAAATGCCATTATGGACTTCTTGTAAGGCCTTCTCAGATTCTTCTTGTTCAAGACATCTTAAAAGAGTACCGTCTAGACCTCGTTTAAACAAGGTATCCGTGACAAGAGTAAAATGAGAAGATTGGAGAATAAAGTTTCTATTTTGGTTTTTTGATAAGTCTGTAGGTAGGATATTGTCTTTCAAGTATGTGTAGGTTTGACCATAGCTAGAGGAATCGTGTCCAATAAGTTGATAGATGGTTCGGGAATTAGGACAATTAAAGGCAGGATGAAATAACTCTTCAACCAAGAATTCATAACACTATTGATTTTCTTGTGTTTGAAATAGAGAAGCAAGTGTAGCCATGGCATCTACTGCTTTGTTGTCATTTCTTGGAATCTGTTCAAAAGTTATATCTATAAAATACTTCTTGAAATCCTCAACCATCTTTTTGTAAGGCATGAGTTTGTCATCTTTTGTTTGATAGTCATCATTGATTTGGTTAATGACAAGCTGAGAGTCTCCAAAGACTTGAAGTTGTTTTATATTCCATTCTATAGCCATTTTGATACCTGTTACCAATGCTTCATACTCTACTATATTGTTTATGCACGGAAAGCTTAATTTGTATGCTTTTGGGACTATATGGCCTTGTGGTGTGATGAATAGAATTCCTGCTCCTGATCCATGTTGTGTTCCATTATTGATGCTTTGTCCTGGACTGATATTCGGGTGATGTATTGTAAGATATGGATCGAACCTTGGAATATCTATAAATGACCAAGTAAAATTGACTTGTCACCTTTTTAAGGGTTCCAAATGTTTTTTCCTTGCTAGTTTTGATAGAGAAGTTGCTAGATGTAGATCGGTTGTATCAATGATAATTGCCTCTACTGGTTCTATCAGGATAGATAACTTCTCTTGATAAAATTAAGGTAAAGTGTCAAATCTCCCATCTTCCGACGCCTCAAGGAGGTTTTCACCATTAGATGCATCCTTTATTTTTACTTTTTCTTGGTCCAATGTTGCCAATAAATGGTTTTCAGCATTAGACCTGATATTGTTTTCTTGATTTTCACTTTTGCGACTAGGAGATTTAACACCCACTTGACTCAAAGATACGTTAGCGGAATCCCTAGTTAAAGTTGTTATAGGTTTGATTTCATCAAGATACAAGGATATGGCATGGTCATTAGGTAAGGTATCAATAGCAGTATGTTCTTCATTTTCCTAGTCCATAGGTTTAGGATAGCTTAAGGATAAAGGATCTTCAGGTTGAATAGTTTCAAAGATATTAGGGGTCATGATAGAGATGTCCAAGCTTTTAGTATGTATTTCCATGTCTAGAACAGTACTCTCGTTAGAATGACCTCGTGCAAGAAAATCCTGATCGTCCCCAGTTAAGTCCATGTTAGTCAAATGTGATTCTGATTCAAGTAGGCTAGTCCTTGACATTTGTTCTACATACGTGTGAAATACATCTACTACTACGTCTGCTTCTTCATCCCTCTCAATTTCAAGTTGCTCTAGTTTGTTTTTCCATGATAACAAATATTCTTTGGTCCCTTGATCTCTTAGTTGTATTTGTTTTTCCATGTTTGACATAATTGATTCAAATGATTGTTCCTTGCTTGAAGATGCTGCCTTTCTGTTATATGGAATGCTAACCTCTTGAGCTGTTTTCAGATTACTACAACACTGTAATGGATTTGAGTCTATTGATATTGTGATTTCCTGTCCATTGTAGGGGAATTTTAGCCACTGATGACATGTTGATGTAATGGCTTGTATGTCCTGAATCCATGATCTCCCCAAGAGTATGTTTTATGGTAGGTACAAGTCTAAAACTTGACATGCTATATCTTTTTGCAAGGGTCCAACTCTGATAGGTAATATCACAATTCCCTTGGAGTAATGTTCTTCTTCACCAGATGCTTTGATTTTTATCCTTTTCTGGGAATCAGTTGCATCTTCTGAATAGCCTAGAGCACGCACAATATTCAAAGAGCAAATGTTCAAGCCAACTCCCCCATCTATTAGGACATGTTTAATAAGCATTCTATGAATGAGGACTTCAATTTGCAAGGAAGCGCTATAGGAATGTTGCAAGGAATCAATGCTTGGATATGAAGGAGATGAGCTTTGAATAGGATCCTCTGAAATAGGTTTGATGGCAATTATGGATATCCCTTGGGGAACTTCATCTTTGGATGTACTCTTTGGTGATGGTGTTATGGAAGATTCTTGCAAGCTTTTAGGAGGTGTAGGAATATATGCCTTTGGAGAGTCAATTTTCTTATGGATGGATGGATCATTGTTAGACATGGGTGCACGATTTTGATCTTCTTTAGCCAAATCCTTTAGGGATGTCTTTAAGAGGTGCATAAAAGAGCCACCTTTCTTTTGAGATGTATTTAAATCCTTGTGAGGTTTTAACATAGTTGGATTTTGAACTTGTTTGATTGCTCTGATATGTTGGCTTGTTACTTGTATTTTGCTTTGATATGTCATGTTGATATGATTTTCAACTATTTGAATGTTTTAGCGATCTTATGTCTCCGTGCTCAAATTAGAACTGGCATACACGAGTGTTATTTTTCTTAGGATTTGATTGTCCAAAAGGTTGTTCTGGGTAAGTGATCAATTGTCAATTTCAAGGCAATAGAGTGATATGACACTAAAGGAGAATTCAAGTGTTTAAAAGTTTGCAATTTTTTCGATCTTGGGTTTAGGAGTGCAATGATGGTGATTTGATAAGAACCAGGTCCAGTAGGAATGATATATCTTACGATGTGGGACAAGGTTATCCTAACCAAGCGTTTCAGTTTCATTATAAAGGATGATTGATCCTAATGAGAAACTATGTTTGAGTGATCAGTTTATCAAAGAGGGTGATAATGCACTTTGAGATGTTTAGATCTTGAACCTGTTGGGGGTAAGCACTTGAAAATATTAAGGTGTATATTTTTTATAGTCTTATTTTGACGAATGATAACTTGACCAAGCAAACCAACCAGACAATATAAGCATGGATTGACAAATAATAGGTGTTTATGCTTACTACAAATTTATCAGGTAGAAATGATAAATCTGAAATAGGCATGTAGGACACAGCTCTGGACTGACAGATGCAGAGTTTTGTACGACATAAGATTCAACTTAGGACAACACAAGATATAGAGTCATACAACAGAATAGAGCTTTTCATATAAACAATAGCAACTCGTACGACTTGGGATTATAGACCATACGACAAAACACCTATCTTGTATGACATAGGATAGCAAGTAGTACGAAAAATGATTTTATGCAAGTTAACTCATCTAACCGAGATTATGACTTGTGCTAGAGAGAATTACAGCTCGTACGATAGGTTGTGGAGAATGGTAAAAAGTGTTTGTTTTGCTGATTTTGATCTTTGAATTCTGATGATGTTTTGCTGATGTTTTCCAATTTTTAGGTGTCTGATTTTCTCATTTAGGGATGAATACACAACAAACACATGATGTGATAATTGACTCCAATCAAGCTAAACCCTAAGGAAGTTGGCTGAGAATGAAAACCTTTGCTTGTTGACTTAGGTACACACCCAATAGCTAATCAGAATACAACTGCTGAGTCTCACGCAATGGTTTCTCAACGCCGTATTATTTGAATCCAAATGCTAATGGGGGCATGATATGGCAAGTGTCTTAGGTGAGTTACTATCTCTCTTGCACAAATATTATCACCCTTTCGGAGGTGAATCGAGTAGCTTCTATTTTAACCAGCACTTGTAACAGATCTATTCGGCACGTCGGGGTATAAACTCAATTAAGAGGTCTCCCAGCCTTGAAAACCAAGTTTTGATATACCCGAAGGTACGAAGGAGAGCTATTCCCAAGCACCATCGTTTCTTTGATTTTCATCAAAAACACATTTATTTTATAGTGGGTTGGATTACTTGGCATTAGCCATTCCCACTTAGGTCGTTCCCCTCTCACTAACCTTAATGGATAAGAGTTATTACTCCTCGGGAGGGCAGGCCTGCTAAAGAAATGCAGTAATGAAAGAAAATATGAGTCTAGCTTTCTGATCACCTAAGAAATGTGAGAGCATACTCACCTATCATCAAATACACATAAGACATAGTTGTTCATTTCTTTAAGCCCAAATTGATGTGTGCCTAAAGATCTTAAAGAATACACAAAGTTTTTGTTGAATCCTTAGGAAACCTGCAAAATAGATTCATTAGTAGTCATTTGTGTTTTGAATTTGTCTTTGACAAGCATATCTTTGACAAGCATCCTACAAAAAAGAGTTAGTCTGCAAACATCTCATAAACAGATCAGAGTTAGTGTTAGAAAATTTTAGATTAGAATCAGAAAACCCTAAAATGCAGTCTATTAAAAATCACAGAGCCAGAGACCCGTATGACATAGATTTTCAGTTAGTACGACACATATTTAGATTTCGCACAGTAATAGAAACAGACTCATACGACATAAGATTTAATAGACAGAAATTCATATGAAATGAAATTGGCTATCATACAACAATGAAAATGAACTCGTACGATACAATATTTACTAACAAAGGAGCTCGTACGACATGACTTTATACCTCATACGACTAGAGAAATAGGCTCGTACGACATAGGATGAGGTTTCACACAAGACTAAAAGGTAGTTCGTATGAGTTGTAAAATCAACTCGTACGACATTTTGATTTTGATCCAACAGAGATGTATGTTTATTGAAGCTTGAGAGGCTGAAAATGATGATTTCTACCCCACGGTGGGTGCCAAAATGTCATGCTCTGTGAAGTGTACCTATACCTACAACCACAATGCACTCAATAAATCATTACAAGCATGGTTAGAATATTTAAATCAAAGAAAGACAAAACCATAGCTAATCAACTTATTGCCTCCTAGTAAATGCGAGTATGAAAAATCTTTCAGATATTATTATGCAAATTCTAGTGACTTGACTACACTTAGATGGAGGATTTGAATGATGAAAATGGATGATCTAGCAAGAATAGCATGATTAAGCTATATGATTTCATGATTATTCTAGAAGATTAGCTAGAATGAAGATGCAATTAAGCTAAAATTGAGCATGATAATAATTGCTAAAGAATGATAGGTTATAAACTAGATGCCTATAGTAACAATGCATAAGATGAAAATGAGATGATGGGATACATCAAAATGATATTAAATTAGGACCCTTTATGCTCCAAAATGAGGTCTATTTATAGGATTTCCCAAGGCTAGGGGTGAGGTGGCAGGAATCAACGGTCAAGATTGATTAGAAGATATTAATGGTTAAATTGGAGGAAGTTGGCAAATGGGGTTGGATTAAAGGGAACATCTGTCATCTCTATGGTGACAAGTGTCAAGAGGCTTCTAGAAGGAGTTGGATGAAAGGGAACACTTAGTGACAAGTGTCACAAAGGTTCTAGAAGATGTTAGATGAAAGGGGACATGGTGGGTAGGTAGAATGGGTTAGGTTTAGGAATAGTTAGGTTTAGGAGTGGTCGAAGTTAGGAGAATTTGAATTTAAAAATTCAAATAATGAAAAGGCTAATTAATCTCAACAACTCATGAATTTGATTTGTTTTAATTTATGAGGATTAGAAGATGATTTTGCTGGAGGGATTTAATTAATTTGACTTAATTAATCAAAGGGGATTATTGTAATGAACCTATTAAATAAATCCTTAGATTTATCAATAAGTAGATGAAAGGGAGATTTAATCAAATTGTTGATGAATTCATTTAAATTGGGAAGGGAGATTAGTTAAATAATTGCTTATTCAATTAATTATCTTCAGACCATTTTTAGGTGTATACACTTTCCATTTCCGGAACCACTAGCAAAGTCTTTTGCCAGTTCATCATCAGAGTCAGTAGCAACTTCCTCATCTCGTATGTAGCATGATTTGTCTTTGTTTTTCCTGTAATTATACTTGTTCTGATATCCAAGGTTAGGCTTAGAATATCTTCTAACTCTCTCTTCAAATCTTGAAATCCTTTCAAGACATCTAGATGCAAAATGACCAATCTTATAACATGCAAACCATTTAAAAGGTTCTCTTCCTTCATACTTACTTCTTACTGGTCCTTTAGGTACTCTTCTAGTAAGAGTTCTTTAATTTTCTCAAACTCATCATCTTCTCTCTTCATCTCATCCAATTCCTTTTCATATAACGTTTTCCAATCTTTCTTACCAATTGATGATGTCGATACATGAAAAGAAGGTTTAGACTTCACAACTCTAGAAGGTCCAAATTCTTCAAGCTCAAAAGAAGATAATTTCCCATCCAAGGTATTTTTGTTAACATAAGTATTAGACATTGTTCTCAACTCATTAATAGTAGTAGCCTTCATCTTGTAAGATGGTGGTAGGGCTCTTAGAACATTAGAAACAATTTCATCTTCACTTAGAGTTACACCACAACATTGAATTCCCATAACAATCTCATTTACCCTTTCCATGAAAGTAGTAATCCATTCATCTTCTTCCATCTTTAGGTTTTCATATCTCTTCTAGTAACCATTAAGTTTAGCAATCTTCACAATAGGGTCACCTTTATAAAGAGTCTCCATGTTATCACATATAGCCTTTGCAGATGATTTGTTAGTTAATCCCATTATTTCCTGATCAGAATGTGCACACAAGAGAGCCTCTCTTTCTCTACAATAATTATCGAGCTCCTTATCCATGTTTGAGGGAGGAGGATTTCCAGATGCCGAATTATGAGGTGTAACACTATTCTGTGTGATCTCCCAAATCTCCTTGCCAAGACATCTCAGATAAGTCTCCATCTGAGTCTTCTATATTGTGTAATTTGTTCGATCAAGCTGATGAATATCTCTCTGAAAGATAGCTCTAGATGAACTAGATGATCTTGAATTGTTAGTCACCATAGGATCTTCCTTAAGCGGTTAAGATTTCTACAAAGAGGACCAGAGCTCTGATACTAATTGTTGCATAGTTAAAATAACTGGAAGATAACTCAGAGGGGGAGAGGGTGAATCAGTTGTCACAGATCACCAGAACATTTAGAAATTAAAACTTTAATACCGGAACCAAAAAATTTAACACCGAAATAGCAAGTAAACCAATTAAGCATAAACAATAATCAGATAATAAATACCATCCACATGACACCAATATTTATATGTGGAAAACCTAATAAAGGGAAAAACCACATTGGGAAGCCTACCCACAATCAGATAATACTTTTGTAGTATTTATGTGAATTACAATTGAGGGGTGTACACTTGCAGGAAGGCCAACAACCTAGAGCACACTACTCATCACAAAAGGAGTGTCACTGACTACATAGAAATCAATATTACAATCTGAAAGAATGAATGAACTACAAAGATAGTGTCTCCTATGCCTAAGTACAGTTTCGGTTACACTCAATAGAAGATGACTAAATCCTCTTACATAAACCCAACTCAATCTCGAATAATCAACCAAATCCTTTGTCTAAATGATGTTACATTATTTGCACATTACATATCCATATCCCATTCCCATGACCATGATCTTTAATGAGATCTTACATCATATATATACGAACCCTCAACCATAAACAATCAGGTCGACCACCAGATAGTAAACAAATTACATAATTTTAAAATATCTCGGCCTTAGACCAAACAAATAATCTTCAACCCATAAGACATCTTGGAAACACATCGAGAAGTCCAATCCACACGTTACATTAAGTCGGTCCATAACCTACATCAACCAGGACCCAATATAGGTCCACACGCTAAAGCAATGATCCCAATCTGCCAAGTCTCGAACATGAGCACCATCAGCATCCTAAATCTCCACCAGAAGCTACACCAACACCACTTATGCATATCAACAAAGAGCTTCATCAAAGCTATGCTGATGAAACCCTCAATAGAACCATAAACTAATGTTCCAAGCAAACAAGATAGAATCAGATCACCAGACCAAAACCAATTGACTAAATATGAACATGAGTAGCATAAATAAGATATTTCCATAACCAAATCATATTGGAGCATATCATATCATGCTGGATCCAAACCAACTAGAAACAACACATCCTACCAGGACCAGAAGGGTTTTGGTAAAGCATCCAAAACAACTAGTGTTGACATCAATGACAAAACATCAATGAAACACATAATGAATTCCTCCAAATGGCCAATAATATGTCTTTCAGATGAAGGAGGACATATTTTACCAACAAGATCCAAAACCCATGTAGAAAATGGCCAGGATGCTACTTGAGATCGAAGTTCTTGGGCAGGGGCATGGATCAAATTTCTATGTTGTTGACACTGATGACATTTCTTAATTAACATGAAGGAATCCTTTTTCATGGTTTTCCAATAATATCCCATTCAGAGCAACCTTTGAACTAAGGATCTACCCCCAAAATGACCCCCAAAAGCACCTAAATATGCTTCCTCAAGGGCAGTAGGGATTTTCGTTTTGTTGAGACAACATAGGAGAAGACCATTATATATCCCTCTTATAAAGAACATTAGAAAGGAAAATTTATCTAGCGGCCAACTTGTGAATCCTAGCCTTAGTATTCTTGTTCGAAGAGTTGGGAAAGGTACCATCATTCAAATATCTCATGATATGCAAGTACAATTCAACAAAATCTATAATGCAACAATATGCTACATCACTAGGATTATCAATAATAGCTAGGGTAGTGAGGTTGTGAATAGTGAATTTAAGATCTACTAAGGGATCCTCTAAAGATACAAGAGAGGCTACACATGCCATTGCATCGACATGTCGATTATCATTTCAAGGAACATGCTCCATGGTATAAGAATCAAATTTTTGAAACAAGGATATAGCTAAATCTCTATACTGTGATAACTTATCTTCCTTAGCTTGATAAACTCATGTCACTTGTCTTATGATTAGTAGAGAATCTCCATAGATATGTAGATGTTTTATATTTAATGCTAAGGATGCTTTAATCCTTCTATAAGAGCCTCATATTTAGAAATATTGTTGGTACACAATAAATTGAGACAATATGATAAAGGGATAGGCTTCTTTTTAGGAGAAATTAAGACCAACCCTACCCCCAATCCTGTACGACATCTATAGCCATCAAAGTATAATTCCCAAAACTCATCAATCTCAATAGAGAAAATATATTCATTGGGAAAGGACTCCGGATTAGGTAGGGAAATGGGTGAAGGGGCCTCAACTAAGTGGTCAGTCAATGCTTGATCCTTTATTGCCTTTTGTGAGATAAACTTAAGGTCAAACTCAGTCAACATCATAACCCACTTAGATAAGCATCTGGAAAGGTAATTAGTTCCAATTACATTTTTGTCTTTAGGCTTGTTTAATCAAAGGCAAAGGCACTATATTTTTGGATGGTAAGCATAATACTGAAAATGTTTATTATGTTGAAGGTTTGAAGCATAATCTTTTGAGTGTTGGTCAATTAGTTGAAAAGGGATTTCAGTTACAATTGAAGAATAGAAAATGCAAAATCAGAAACAAAACCGGATTGCAGATTACAACTAGTAATTAGACTAAAGGCAATATCTTTCATTTGAATAATAGTGATAAGACATGTTTGATTGCACATATTGATGAAATTTAGTTATGGCATAAGAGACTCTATCATGTGAATTTTGATTGCAAAGAAAGAGAAGCACTTCTGAGAGCATTATCAGATCAACAAATAATGGGATTATTAGACCGATCTATTGCTAAAGCTATTTGGGATAAATTGGAAACACTGAATGAAGGAGATACCATTGTCAAAATCGCAAAACTGGAATGTTACTAGGTCGGGTATGAAAATTTGAAAATGGGACAAGATGAAAGAATTTCGTCTTTTATGGAAAGAGTTAATGAGATTGTTTTAGGTATACAATGTTGTGGAGGATCCCCAAGTGAAGATGAAATTGTTTCTAAAGTTTTAAGAGCTTTGCCACCGACATACAAAATGAAAGTAATTGCTATTAATGAGTTGAGAACAATGCCTAATACATCAGTATCTAGAGATACCTTTGTTGGAAAACTTTCAACATTTGAGCTTGAGGAATTTGGTCAAGTTGCTAGAGTTAAGACTGATTTAGCTTTCAGAGCATCATCATATGCATCATGATGATCATCATCTAATAAATCTGAATGGGAACCACTTTATGCAAAAGAACTTGAAGATATCAAGAGGGAAAATGAAGAATTGGAAGAACTTGAAGCACTATTTGCAAGTAAGATGCCTAAAGGTCCAATTGGAAGTAAGTATGAAGGTAAAGCATCGTTTAAATGTTTTAACTACAATAAAGTTGGTCATATAGAATCTAGATGTTCTGATAGACATGCAAGATTGAGAGAGGAAGACTGGCAAATGAAGAGGTATGCTTAATTTCTCAAATTGAACCATCTATTATTGAAGCATGTCAAGATGAACATTGGATAAAAGCAATGGAAGATGAATTAGAACAAATTGAAAAGAACAATACATGGACATTAGTTCCTCGGCCTAAAGACAAAAATGTAATTGGAACTAAATGGGTATTTAGAAATAAGCTTAATGAATATGGTAAGTTAATCAAGAATAAAGCAAGATTAGTTTGTAAAGGATATTCACAGAAAGAGGGAATTGATCATAATGAAACCTTTGCACCGGTAGCTAGAATTGAGGCTGCTAGATTATTTCTTGCATTTGCAGCTCCTAAGAACTATAAAGTATATCAGATGGATGTAAAATGTGCATTCTGGAATGGTGATCTTGAAGAGGAAGTTTATATTGAACAACCTGATTAATATTCATTGAAAAATGATAAAAATATGGTTTGCAGATTAAGGAAAGCTTTGTATGGATTGAAGAAACTCCTAGAGCTTCGTATGCTAGATTGGACAAATATCTTTTGAAGCTTGTTTACACTATAGGTAATTCTAACAACAACTTATATTACAAAGTTACTAATGATGACATCTTGGTTTATGGTATCCTAAATATGAAAATTTTGATTTATGTGCATACACCGATGCAAAATGGGCAGGAGATGTAGATGACAGAAAGAGTACCACTGGTGGTGCATTCTTTAGTAGATTGATTTCATGGATAAGAAAGAAGCAAGGTTGTACATCATTATCAACAACAAAATCAGAATATGTTGTAGCAAACACTAATTGTACACAAGTATTATGGATTAAGCAAATGCTGAAGGACATAAAGGTAAAATGCAAAGAAACTATAATCATTTATTGTGATAATTCAACAGTAATTGATTTATCAAAGAATCCGGTATTTCACTCTAAGACTAAACATGTTTCTATCAAATATAATTTTCTGAAAGAGAATGTTGAAGCAAAAGAAGTAAGATTGGTTTATGTGAATACTAAAGAGAAGATTGCAGATATCTTTACAAAGCCTTTGCCTAAGGAAACCTTTGAATATCTCAGAGAGCATCTTGGGGTAATACCCTCACCGGTAGAGACTTAGATGATTGAATATTGGTATCAAACCATCTGAAACTAACAGAGAAATTTTTTTTCCGTCTTTGATGGAGGAGAGCTACTTCTCAGGGGGAGTAGTTGGTTGTATGTTCTAGCATTTATTCTTAACTTCTTTGGCATTAGATGTCAAAGGGGGATATATATCTATGGAAAAAATTTGTATTTGGAGACATTATTCTTCAGGGGAGAGATATTATACTCTTTGTATTTTTAATTTCTGGAGATTGTTGGTTTTTGGTTTTTGGCATTTTGCTTTGGCACTTAGATGTTTTTCCATCTAGTTTTGCCATCAATGCCAAAGGGAGAGATTGTTGATATTATGGATGTGTTGCATTAGTTTTGTCATTGATATCAACACTTATCCTTCTGGAGATCTACATTGTTGATTTGGCACTATGGTTATATTGGTTTACTGTTGAACCGACACATTGTATTCACCGACAAGGTCAGTGAGTTATGCACAATCACCGGTATATGCTCACCGACAGGTTATATGGTTTGAAGGTTCAAAAAAGGTTTGAAGGTGTTTATCAGAGCTTAAACCGGTATGCAGATGCACTTTGAAATAGTACATTATGCAGATGCGACTCCCATTTGAGTAGTGTGCTCTAGGCAGTTGGCCTTTCGGCATGTGCAGACCCCATTTGTATACACATACTATTTGTAGTAGTATCATCTGATTGTGGGTAAGGTTTCCCACCATTTTTTTTCCCCTTACTGGGTTTCCACGTCAAAATATATGTGTTATGTATTGTGGATGTTGTTTCTCTTTCTATTTCATGCATTAAGTTTCATCGGTATTGATATTAACTGTGAATCTGCTAACCGACATTAAATTTAGTTTATTGGTATTAAGTATTAAGTTGGATTAAGTTATAATTGGGTTGACATTCATTGATAATTAGTTCACCCCCCCCCCCCTCTCTCATTTTTCCTTTCGGTTCCTAACAGTTATAAGCATTTGAATCTTCCATAGTTCAATTTGGCACTAGTTGTAGAGTGTGTTGGGATTCAATCTAACAGTTGGAAATTTTTCCTAAATGCCCCCTTGTGCATATAGCCTTATTTTGCCCATCATATATAATACATTTGAGAAATCTTTAAATGGATCTCCCTCAATCAATTTTTTCTTGGTGTCGTTCCTCTTCATTCCACGTGCTATTATCATATGTTGAAAGTTGCAAAAGCCCAAAAAAATTCTCTGTCCAGGAAGGTTTTGGTCATTTTTCTCACTTTTTGTGGAGTTGTAGACTTTTTGTTGACTACTGGACTTATTCTAATTGTCTAATATCCAGTTCCAACTGTTAGTCCCATGTGGAAGCTCTGCTAAGTATATTGGGTTTTTCTTCTCTTCATCTGCTTTTATTTCCTCCTTTTATGGCTTTTTAACGAACAACGATACTTTTGTCTCTTTGTCCCAATATTATATTCTCTTCCGCATCATTGCATTGCCATGTACTCTAAAATTTTCTTTCATTCTCTAACTTTACTTGCTTCTGTTACCATTTCATCCATTTTGCATAGTTCCAGACTTTCAGGGTTCATCCTTCCCTTTCTCATCCCAACCTTTGGTCTTTCTTTTCTCCCAATTTCTGCAAGCCTTTTGTCCTCTTCCATTTTCCCTTTTGTGGACTTCCGGAGGTCATACAAACTTATTCCCATCCTTTTCTATCTTGCGACCTCCCATCCTTCTCTGTAGCTCCGCAATCTTCAATAACTTCTACTTTGCAGACTTGTGGAGCATTAATGGACTTCTTCTATTTCTCTTCCACTTCTAGACATCCATACTTAAAGACATCCATACTCTCTTGTTTCTTAAAGGAAATGGAGAACTAAATTGTACTAAGATTAATAATCTTCATACTCATCATGAGTAATGAGAAATAAACAAGCTTGTCAAGCTTGAAATCAATGTGTAAGGCTAACTGAGACATTTTGTCAAAAGTTGTCAAATAGTCCTATTCAGGTCCTGATTTTTCAAATAATGTAAATGTACCCATGTAAGGATAATAAAGGTTTAATATGTTGTTTTGAGTCCATTATAAGGTGTTCAAAGTATCTAAGTAATTTTTAGTGGTCATTTGTGTCAAAAGGCAAAAGTTGTCAAGGTGTCACTAAAAAGTTGTACTGCAACAATGCATAAAATATTGTCAAATTGTACATTTTAGTCTTAGGGGTAGTTGGAAACATTATAGAACCATAAGAGGCTATAAAATCCATAATTTATTAGGATTAAGTGTGTGTGACAAATTTGGAGGAAAGTCTTGTAAGGTTAGATCAAATAAAGCCTCTGAGTGTCACTTAATTCTATAGGGTTGTGACAGTTATAGGGTTGTATATTAGTTTGAAAGTAAAACTTCCATGTAATTGTTTGTTGGATAAATAGGAAGGAATTGTATTTCTATAAATTATGTATTAGGACATGTTTTTAATGAAGGTTCAATGAGAAAATTGATATTTTGTTCAATACTTTTAACTGTTGTTTTTTACAGTCATGATTATTTGCTTCTTTAGATATTTTTCCTAAGAAGATTTGGATTGAGTCTAGCCCCTAATAACCTATTTGAGGTTGTATAATGAAGATTTATCTATAATTCAAGACAAGTTTGAAGGTCATCCATGGATTATAAAGAAAGTTCTAATGGTTTTTGTCAAAACTATTATAAAACCCTTGTTGACAGGGTTGCAACAAAAGAATTGATTATAACTCTTAATGTAACTGGTCAAGTTTCTTCATATTTTGGATTCTAATAGTAGATTCAATTATATTTCATATTAAGTTGGTTTCATTTTTATTGGTTGAATAAATTATAAGAAATCGTATGCTCTAGGAGGCTAACTATGGAATGAGCCTAAAGGCCATTGACTCAAAACCATATTATGAATGATAAAACCTTAAAATTATCAAATTAAAACCTTAATACATTATGAATGACTTGATTGAATTATTCATAAATTCATCATTCCTAAGTTGATTATATTAGATGACACAATAAAAAGGTTTCTCTTTTTTTAAAACTCAAATATTTTTTATCAACTTGCCAAAATCAAGCTTCTTTTTTAGCCAAGAAAACTATCTAAATAAAAAAGCCTTCGTAATTGAAGAGAGTCTAAGTTTAAGTAACATTTTAACTTCTATATAACTAGTTCTAAGAATACTTCTATACTTATGATATCCGTTTGCGTACTTTGTGAAGGTTATGCACCGAAGTTTCGATACCCCTATTTTTTTGCATTTGAAGAAAGACCATGTCAGAAAATATCAGTGAAGAACAAAATAAGTAGACAATTGCTAAATTGTGGTCTAACATGAAAAGAAAAGGTGATGGAAAATGTTATTGTCCCTACAAAATTAGTAAGGGCTTAAAGAATAGAATACTTCTAATCAAAGCAGCTAAGAAACATTGTAGGCAACATGGTCACATTGACGGGGGGCATGATTATCATCCACTAGTAAGTTGTTCATTATATCATTTTAACAATTTATATACATAAGAAATTACTTCATGATGAGATCATGATCATGGTTTATTTATGCTGATCATTTTTATATATATTGAGCTCCCCAAGGGACATGATATGGACCAACACAACTCGAAAAATATGTTTTTTTGAAGTGGAGGAACATGGAGGTGTGAATATCGAAGCTGAAGATAATGATCCTATGGAAGATGATGATCATGCATCAGAAAACATAATTGAAGATGATGGTGTAGACGTATAAAAATGACCATATTCCTAAATGAATATTTTATGTTCATTTCTCTATTTAATTAAATCCAATTTAATTAAACTATCCACATTCCTCTATTTAATTAAATAAATTATTCAATTTATTTAAATTAAATTCACTATACCATTTAATGAATAAATCATTTTATTCAATCAAAACCCCCCTATCCACTTTTAATTAAATTCAAATTTAATTAAATAGTTATCCCAAATTGAATAAATCAAATTTATTTAATTACAACCAAATTGAATTAAATCATTTAACTCAATTAAATCCTATTATCCCTCCATCCACTTGCAAAATCCCAAACCCCTTTCTAATCCCTTCTAGAATCTTCTAATCGCTTCTAAGTAACCTAACCCCTCCTCTAAACTTTGTCACATTCCTAAGCAAAAGGGAAGTCACTTCTCAAATGGCTTAAAGTCTTTGATAACCATTAAAGGTTTTCAACCTTCAACCACCAAAACCCTTAAAGTCTATGAAAACCATTGAAGGCTTCCAACCTTCAACCACTTAATCCCTAAAGTCTCCAATAACCATTAATGGTTAATTCAAACCCTCCCACATGGTTAAAACATTTGTTTTGACTCAACCTCTATCCAACCCAAGGGTCTCATCAGGCCATTAATGCTTTGACCATGATTATCTTTTAATCATTTGCACAAAGGTTTATCTTTGGATTAACTCTTAATCCAGTGGGTAAGCCTAACTTAGACTTGACCCTTAGCCTTTAGATAACCATGAGGTCTTCTCAGGCCTTTAATGCCTCCAACCTCTTCTCTCAACCCAACCCTATGTTGACACTTGTCACCATTTCGTTGGTGTCAATTGTGCACATGGATCCCCAACTTTCAAACCTGGCCCTTGATTAAACCTTTCAATCTTGACCATCCATTGCCCTGTTTATGCTATAAATAGAGCTCTCATTCCTCCATTCTCAACAATCATCTTTCAAATTTGAAGCATTACACTTATGCTCAAATTCTTTCAAGCTTTCTCATTTCATATATGCTCCTCATTTAGCCTCTTTTAGATCAGGAATTAGACTAATATGCATGTTTAGAATAATTTCTTTATCATTTTAGTTCAATCATAGACTAAATATAGTATGCTAGGATAGTTTGTTTACTAACCTTGTCATCTTATAGTTAGTTTATTGCATTTCTAGAATCCTACATAGCTTATAACACATCTCATAGTAAAAATCTATCAGAGCATCCCTTGTTCTTACATTTGCCATCCCTAAACCATTTTGCTCAGTGATCTGAGAGCAAAAACATTGGTTTAAGGGACATTGTGAGATAGAGAACCATGGGACCCTCCTTGGGAAGCTGAGTAACACTATGTTACTCCATAGCTTGCATCAAGAAGTCATGTGTGTGTGTGTGGACTAGTTTATAACATATTTTCACATATTAAGTTTTATTCACCCACTTTTCCCACATACAGATGGTACAAATACAATGATCCATGACACATTTAGTATTGGCGCAGCTGATCATGATGATGAACATGACTTTGATGTTGTTCATGATTTACCTATACTTGAGAAGGCATACGAGCTCGTTTATGAAGGCTCCTAAATAACTCTTCTCTATTGTATTGTTGTTGGTGAACTTCAAGGTTATGAATGGTTTATCCAACATAACAATCTCATTTATGTTAAGGTATGTTGTATATGTCATTATAGTTAATAAAGGGTGAATCATGTACCATTAATATTCTTTATATTAACAAATTAATATTCTATAGATTGATAGGTGAGTTTTTGTTACCACCATAAAATATTCTACCTCACTCATACCGACTATTATCTTCCATTCTGAAAGATATTGGAATGGAGTATCAAGCAATAGATGCTTGTCCCAATGATCATATTATATATCATAAACAACATGAATTTGCAATAGAATGCCTAGAATGTCTAGATATTGAATAGATCAAATAACAAAAAAAGATGCCTCGCAAGGTTCTTCATTATATTCCCATTATTCCACGTATGCAATGATTATTCAAGTGCACTATCTTGGCACAATTATGGATTACCATGCATGCAATACAAGTCAAGGTGACATTATTCGAATGTTTGTGAATGGTTCATCATTTATGGACATAGAGGAAAAGTGGCCACACTTTAAAGAAGAACCTCATAATCTCAAGCTTTGATTGGCAGTGGATGGTGTCAATCCATTTGAAGAGATGAGATCCGTTTAGTTGGTGTGACCAGTTTTTGTTATCAACAATAAAATTCCTCCATGGATGTCAATAAAGAGGGAGCACATAATGTTGGTGATGAATGTTCTAGGTATTTTATCATTTAATAGTCATCTACATTGAATTATAACTACTGTAGTAAAATGATCATAATAATTATGTAATGTTTTTGTTCATTCAACTAGGTAAGTACCAAGTTAAAGATATGAATGTATATATTAAGCATCTTATCAATGAGTTGCTAGAGTTATGGAATGGTGTCACTATGTATGACATCTCTAGACCAATAGGACAAAGACAATTTCAATTCCATGCAATGCTTGTATGGACAATACATGATGCCCTAGAGCTAACACATTTTTGTGGTATGTTATAGTGTTCAAGTTGCACATTATAATTATAATTATAAAAATTAACATATTTAATCCAATTATACATTATCTTGTAGGTCTTCAAACAAAGGAAAAATTTGCATGTCCATTTTGTGGTCCAAAGATGAAATCCCATCATTCAAAATTTTTAGGAAAGAAGATGTTTGATGAGTATAGGAACTTCCTCCACAGAAATCATAAGTATCAAAATACTGAAAAACCTTTTTTCAATGGGAAAGAAGAGACTACATCAAAGCCACAAGGAATGACACCTTGCCTATGGAAGCTGGAATATAATAGAATTAATCATCAAGGTAATGTCATTCCATCTAATGGTTTATGTTTGGAATTTGTATTTTTCTATTGTGTTTTGTTTACTGATGCTGTAATTAATGATCATGAAGGTCATCAAGGCATTAATGACCACCTTCCAAAGGGACTAAAAAGTTATCTAAGAAAATTTAGCAGGTTGCCCTACTACAAGAAGCTAGAAATTCTGCATTTGTTTGATATATCCATATAAGTTTTGTGTGTATATATGATTGTATTAATAGTTTATTAAACTATTAATAAAGTATTTAGTTGCACAATTAGAAGTTCTCATTTGATCCGATCTGATCACTTATATTTTAATTTACTATTATTAAATTATATTTCAAAGTAGGGAGATTATAAAGACCAATAAGACAACGTGAAGTTTGACTACATGAGACAACACATTGAAGCAATCTAAATAAATAGATTCCATGGACTATCTTTTGTAAGGACTATACTAGTTTATCACTTACACTGCCCTCTTGTGACAAATTTCCATACCTTTGTCTTGCATCAAAACCTACCTTCCTTATTATCCTTCATACTGTTGTAGCTTTAAGATTAGCATCAAACACTTAATAAAGGTTCATATTTATTTACAACTCTTAATAAAGGTTCATCCTTTTTTATAATTCTTGTAGTTTTCATATATTTAATGTATTATTCTTCAGGTGCTGCCAATGCTCCTATGGAAAGGCCACCTCATTCAATGTTATCCCCATCTGTATTGTTGACTACAATGTCGGCAACAGGAAACATGCATACATCCTCTACTTCTCATCATGTTGACCTGCCCACTGTTGGTAGATCCCTCTTTTTATCTCTCTTTTGTTATGTATTTATTTCCCTTGAAATGTTCTTTCTTGGGGGCATTTCATAGTGGATTCATTTTATTCAGTAGGAGATGCACATGAGGATGCACCAGAGGTGAAGACTAGTGATAACATATCATCATTTCCTGGATCTTCCCATATTGCTAGTACGGGAACATTGCAAACCACATTGGTGCTGAGCAATGAAGAATTGATTCCCTTGAAGATACATAAGATTTCAGGTACTTTAAAATTATTATTATATATAGTGTAATTGTTATTTACTTACTAATCACTAGTTTTGGATTAATTATCCCATGATTTTTTTGCAAGAAATGATATTTTTTATAAAACTCTTAATGACATTGCAGTGCAGATGTTTGGGCCCACCATACGTAAAAGGTGGAACATCATATGTGAACTAACCCTAATCCACTATTTTTATTTCACATCATTTCTAGAATAGTTTTCCTTTGATCCATTTCTTGAACTATATTAAAGGTAGCTTCAGTTCATTTATGAATCTAATAAGTTTGTTTTTGGTTAAAAGGTGGAATGACCTAGAAAATACGTTAAAAGATGAACTCACAAACCGTATGGTTGAGTTGTTCGAAAATGACACATTCGACAAAACCAAGCTCCTTGAAAAAGTTGGCACATATCTAAAGTATGTGAGGGACTAGTACATGTCACATTTAGAGAAGAACGTAAAGTATGAGCGTCCCCCCATGATTCCAAAGAGGGAGTGGAAGAACCTGATTTTGGATGCGAAGAAGAGAATTGAAATGAAAAAAGGAAATAGACCACCAAACACCAAAATAAGGTATGTGATACTATTATGAATGTAATTATGTACTAATTACTCTTTATAATTATATAATCTAACATATTTCAAATTTTTCAAAGATTGAGTGACACGTCAAAGGCAACCAAGGTGAGAGAAGAAAAGCACGGGCAACACAGAATCAGCTCTAGTGGTTATATGAAACTTGCTGCATGAATTGCAAGTATCAGTAAATGAAATATCACATCAAAATATTTATAAATTGCAAACAAATTCTTTTTAATCAAACAATACAAGAAATTTCACGATACAAAACAAAAATATAGGGCTCCGAATTCAATAGAGCGCCCACACAAGATGACATGAGAATTGCCTACTAGCAAGGCTATACAGTCGTGGCTGAATGGATATGAGAATTAAGTGGGCAAACATGAGATTCTGGTGCATCCGTCACATAGGTAAATAAGCAATATGAAAATAATTTCAAATTGAATACTTTACCAATAATTTATATGATGTTAAGTTCCAACATAAAGTGAATTTATTTGTTTTAATCAAGCAAGCAATTATAACAATGCACATGACATTGGAATGCATCTTGATAATCATGGAAGACAACCTCCACATGAAGGTCCGGATGTGCATCCCGGTAGTGGAGGTATTCATTTTGTATTAAATTTTATAAATGTAATTATTAATACAAATAAAGATCTTAAATTATAATTGGTGTAGAAATTAATGTAACCATTTTTGTTAATATTTTAGATCATGTAGTCGGTGGTGACCAAGCAGAGCATGATCTGGGTAGACAACATCAGGAACGTGATGTTCCCTAGTCAGGTAAAGAGGACCACTGTTATTCCTTTAATAATATTTAATTGCAATTAGTGTATTGATTAATGTAACCTTTCATATTTCAACTCCAGAGGATCTAGAGGGTGTTTAGCATGTTAAGGTTGAGGCTAGACAAAATGATTTCGAAGATGATGTGGCTCCATTAGGTAAAGAGTGCCATGGTTATGTTCTTTAAATTAATGTAATACTTGTAAAAAAAATAAAAATTGATTTAAATTTAACCCATTTCTTTGTTATTGTAGAGGACCCCCCTTTGCATCAGTGTCCTCGTCCTCAGAAGAGGACTAGGCATACATTGAGATCATGAGTAGATGGAAGAACAACTGAAGAGGGGAGAAATGATGAAGAAAATGATGCTCCACTTAGACTTTACATAGCTTCAAAAAATAATAAAATAAAAAAAATGATTGTAATCTACATTATCTGATAATGACTGATTTTTATGTGTTAATGAATGTAATTATGTGCTAATGAATGATATGTGTTAATTAATATTGATGAATTTTTCATGCTAATGAGTGTTAATGAATGTTATGTGTTATTAAACGTTATGTGATAATGAATGAATGTTATATTTTATTAATGGATGAAACAATGAATGAATATTAGATGTTAACGGTAAATTTAGAGTGATGTTAGGGGGGGAGGGGCCAAATGAGCTTCCACCTTCATGTGGTTGGCCCTGTTAAGTAGAGAATATTAAACTATTCTCCAAACCAAGCAAAGCTCAATAAGATAACACACTTTTCAATATTTCATTATGTTTCATAGTTAATCTTATTGAATAATGTATATTGAATCTTAATTGTAGGGTCCAATAGAGCCAACACAAACAACAACACCACAACTAGGTGGTTTGTTTTTTAAGGTTTTTTTTCATGATAATCTAGGACGGTTCATCTGCAGTGTTATGCATAACTGTGAAGGTGAGAAATTTATATTTTTTGTGTTCTGACATTTATTTTTTGTTCCAAGTGGATGAATTGGAAGAGGTCAAGGATTACTATCAAAACAGGGCTTGCTTTGATGAAGTCATATCCGTGTTTGTGATGAGCAGCAACACTAGAAGGAACTTACATATTTATATATTCAAGATGATAAATATGATAATGCTGCCACTACTATCATGAACCTATTGGCATTTACATGAAGATGTTGGAAATATTACAAGGATATTGAGAAGGTTGTTGATGATTATGGACATAACTGATTAAAGATGTTTTACTATCTTGATATTATTATTTTGTCATTGATGTCAAGAAATTGATTTTCTAATTCAGTATGATGTTGCCATATCTTAAGAAATATGATATGAAGATTATAAAGAAGTCGGTAAAGACACAGGAAAGAATATGATGAATAAAGGGATGAGTTATTCAATGGGCAACTCTACCGAGTAAGACAATGATGAGATCTTGAGGTTTTAGATTGTTCTAAAGTCATACATATGTTGTAAAATGTAAAGGTTAATACTATACTATGTTATCAAGCAAAGAACCTAGTCGCTAAACCCTAAGGAACCTAGTCGGTAAACCCTAGGGTTATTGCAGTCGGTTAATGAAGACAGAATGTCTACCGAGTAAAGTTTAGTATTCACCGAGTTGTAACCGAGCTATAACATAATGCATTAAATGTTTACATGTGATATTTAATGAAAGATGCTGATGAGCTGGAATGGATCAATGATTGGCAAGCCGTAGAAAAAGTTTGTTAACGAATCTAAGGCAATGGAAAGTCAGCAAGAAGATCTACAGCTCAGATTGAACCGCATTACCCTAACACAAGTTCCAAGATGAATGTGCAAGTTCCAAGGTAGGGTAAAATGTTTTCAGATCGACAGATACGATGAACTTGGACAAGATTGAAGATCTGATGGCTATGATTGATCATGGGAAATGTGATCAAGGAGATTAAGCAGTTAGAAGATTGTTTATAAATAAGGAACTATTGATAAACAATGTATGCGGGCAAGTGTATGCATAGGGATTCTACATAGTGATTACCGAGCACAGAAGCTTGAAGACCTGTTAGAATAATAGAGTGTTCATGCCCAAGAGATAGACAAGATTAGTTCTATGTCTAGATTGTATTGAACAAATAGGAATCTGTTTTAGCATTTTAGATGTGAAGTTGCAGATAGATTGTATTACTGTTATTTTGTGAAAGTGAGAGGAAATCTCTTAACTGAGTGGACTTAATAGTCTTATATGTAAATCCTCTAACAAGGTGACATTCTGATTGAGTGTTTGAAATCCTTTGACAAGGTCACTTCTAACAAAGTGAAGATCCTAACAGATCTGAGGTAAATCCCTTAACCGGGTCACATCTAGCAATGTGTTTTGTAATCTTTAATAGGATTTGCTTTTAACCGAGCATACTCTAGAAGAGTATATTTCTTAGTGGGTCCAAAATCCCACAGTGGTTTTTCCCTATTTGGGTTTCCACGTTAAATCTGGTGTTATGAGGTTTATATTGTTCATATGCTTTTGAGTTTGCATGTTTGATAGTTTTGATTATATGACTAATATATGTTACCAAGGTTGAATCTGATGTTTTTATGGATGAATAAGTTTGTATGATTCACCCCCCCCGCTCTCATCTTGTTGGCAATTGGATCTGTACTTATATTAAGTATCAGAACTATCAGAAGATTGCATTAATGATATGTTATGTTGTCATTGGTGTCAATTAACTAGTAATGATATTGTTGTAATGTTGTTTTGTAACCGGTAGGAAGAGCTAGTGAAAGGGAACTATAACCAGTAGGTAAGTTTATGGAGTGAACCAGTATTGCTAATTATTGGAGAGTTGAACCGGTAAACCCTACCTATTGTTTTGATAAATCCTAACTGATTTCGTTTGGTGAATTGGTTATATTGGTTTATGATCTGATGATGACTAGTAATGATTATGAAACATATGCATATTGTATGAAGAGAGTTTCAAAGTGATGAGTTAATAAGTTTGATGAAGTGGTGATCAAGGAGTGGTCAAGGCTTTCTTGAATGGTGTGTAGAGATTGTTATGTAATCCAATGGTCATACTTGAACCGACTTGTTTGTAATCTCTATGAGAGAATTGAGTTTTTATTGTGTTACCGACCTAATTTATTTATTTATAAGGTCGATGAGTTGTTTAGTTTCAGAGCTGGCAAAGTTTTAGTTGATTGTGTGGTTGCCGAACCAGATGATGTATCTGTAGTTGGAGTAAAGGAAGATAGGAGCATGAAAAGGATCTGAACAAGCAGTGAAGTTCTATTCAAATAGATCAACAAACTCCTCTTGTTTTCTAACAATTACAACAGTAAAATCCCCTAACCGAGTAAGCTCTAACAAGATTGGTGTTATTCAAATCCTCTAACAAGGTGGTCAATTAGCTTGGATTTCAAATCCTCTATTGAGGTTACTCCTTATAAAGTATTTCTTCTAACAAGGCATTATAGTCAATCCATTAACTAGGTGGTCCCTAACAAGATTTGTTCTTAACAAGAATTTCGTAAATCTTTAACAGGCTTGGCTCCTAATAGGGCAAACTTCAGAAGAGTTTAGATAGTTATCTTGTGAGTCTCATCTCACCGTGATTTTTCCCATTTGGTTTTTCACATCAAAATATTGTGTCAAGTGGTGAATGTTTTTGTGGTTATGTTTTCTATGGTTGATTTGCTTAACTAATTAATCCACTTTGATAAGTCATGATAACTGGAAGCAATATGAAATGAAGGTTTTACTTATGTCAATAAAAGTAATTGGATGTTTGTGAAGTTCCAAGTTGTTTACTGTTATCTATTGTAATAGTCAACCTGTTTATCTTAACAAGTTTAATTTTGACAGTGATATTGCATTCATAGTTCTAAGTTTACTTTGAGAGATTGATTTTGAGATTGGTGAAGTTATTATCAGTTTTTTCTATCTACTGATTCACCCCCCCTTCTTAGTATTTGACCGGGTCCTTTTTCTTTCATCATACCATCAATTAGTATCAGAGCATCTCAGGTCCTCTAAGGTCTAAGCCTAACAAATTGAGGTAAAGATCTTGCAGAACATGATGAAGAAGGAATGTCTGAAGTTTAATAAAGTGAACTATAAAATATGGAGTGACAAAAGGAAAATTTATATCAAAAGTCTTGGAAATCAATACTGGGAACATGTTGAAACTCAATATGTTGTACCTAGTAGGATTATGACTGATGATCATAAGAAAGAGCAACAAGAAAATAATCAAGCACTGGAAGCTATTATCAGTTCTTTGTCTAATACAAAATATGTTGATGCTCATGGTCTGGAGACTGCATATGAGGTATGGAAGAAACTTGAAGATATTTATAGTGGTAATGAACATGTGAAGATTGCCAAGGAAGAGAGTCTAAGAGGAAAGTTTGATGACATGTGAATCACTGAAGGTGAGAATATCCAACAATATGGTCAAAGGATAAAAGAGATAGTTGGTAAGATCAAGAGTGTTGGTGGTAAAATGGATGATGCCACAGTAGTTAGTATGGTGTTGAGAACTCTACTATCGGTCTATTCTATCTGAGTTACATCCATTCAGGAGCTAAAGTCTATTGACAAAACCAAGGTAAGCCTTGACTCCATCATTGGTAAGCTTATTGCTTTTGAATTAAATGGTTATAACAGTAGTGTTCATAAATTTGAATCAACATTTAGAGCTTTTGTTTCTAACCCATCTATGAGGTAAAGTAGAGATGTTAGTCACTATCATGAATCTAGATCCAGCAGAGAAATTGATGATGAAGACCGTTTAGTTGAGCTTGAAGCATTGTTGGCCAAGCGATTGCCCAGAAGTACCGGTAAATATAAAGGTAAATTACCTTTGAAATGTTTTGCATGCAACAAGATTGGACACATAGCTTCTCACTATCCTAATGGTGATAATGAGCACAAGCGAGACAAGTTCAAGAAGTACAAGGGAAAAGGCAAGAGAGATTGTCTTACTGTAGTTGATGGTGGTATCACTGATGAGGAATTTGATGGTGATGCTAATGAAGAAATTGTCTTTGTAGCCATTAAAGAGGAGACATCTGATGAGAAAGATTTAGTTTGTCACATGGATAATTTTTATGATTGGATCATTAATAGTGGTTGTTCACATCATATGACTAGTGACCGAAGCAAATTTCTTTCTTTGAAGGAATTTGATGGTGGAGTTGTAAGATTTGGTAATGACTCACTCTGTATGGCTAAAGGTAAGGGAACCATTTCTCTTAATAGAAAGAGCAGTGCAGATGATGTCTATTGGGTTGAAGATCTAAAACATAATCTTTTGAGTGTTGAGGATACCCATTGGATTTTAAAAACAGTATGTGCAAAATCTATGGGAGAAAAGGTGAACTCATTACAGCTGACAAGAAGACTAAACGTAACCTGTTTCACCTAAATCATAAATTCAACAACTATTTAATTGCTAAAGTAGATGATAGTCGGCTTTGGCATAAGAGATTTTGTCATATAAATTTTGATAACATTGTTTAAGTGAGTAAGTCCAAGATAGTGAGAGGTTTGCCTCAGTTGGACAAACTGGTTAATGCTCTATGTAAGGAATGTCAGTTGGGAAAGATGACATCCTCAACTTTCAAGAGAAAATCTTTTTCAGCGGAGCATCTGTTAGATTTGGTTCATATAGACCTATGTGGACCAATAATGACTAAAAGTATTCAAGGTGATAGATATTTCATGATCTTCACTGATGATTTCTCAAGGATGATGTGGGTCACATTCTTGAAGGATAAATCAGAGGCATTTGGTAAATTCAAGGCATTCAGGGCTGTAGCTGAAAAGGAGAGTGGAAAGAAGATAAAATGTCTGAGGACTGATCAAGGTGGAGAATTCACTTCTAAGGAATTCACTAGATATTGTGAATAAAATGGTATCAAATGACATCTTTCTGCACCAAGGACACCATAATAGAATGGTATTGTAGAGAGAAATACCTGGTCAATTGTTGAAGCTGCTAGGATAATGTTGATACAAGGAGGTGTATTGAAGACTTTCTAGAGAGAAGTTGCTAGCACAATTGTCTATAGTATGAACCAGATTTTGGTAAAAAGAGGTAAGGACAAGACTCCCTATGAATACTAGTATGGTAGATCATCTAATGTTAGTTATTTCAAGATATTTGGTAGCAAATGTTTTATTAAGAGAGGTGACTATATTATCAAGTTTGAGGCTAAAAGTTATGAAGTTATATTTCTTGGTTATTCCACCAAGAGTAAGGCCTACAAATATTACAACAACCGGACATAGAAGATCATAGAGAGTTTTGATGTTCAAGTGGATGAGTATCCTGAAGTCTTAGGGGAAACCATTGCGGAGAAAAAGCATGAAGATCCTTGCATTTTATTTTTTGAACCAAAATTTGTGAAACTTGAAACCGGTAAAGCAAATGTTGATCTACCAGGTCAACCAGAACAAGTAGATTCAGAAGAAGATGATAATAATGTAGAAGATGAACCTAAAGATAATGATCATGTTATTCTGAGATATGTGAGACTCAATCACAATCTTGAACAGATTATTGGAGATAAGGATGCTGGAGTGCTAACCAAAAGAAGAATCAGAGAGAATTCTTGCATGATCTCCACTATTGAGCCTAGAAAAGCTAAAGAAGAATTTGGTGATGATCATTGGGTTAAAGCTATGGAGGAGGAACTTGAAAAAATTGAGAAGAACAACACATGAAACTTAGTACCCCGACTGGTAAATAAAAATGTGATAGATACTAAGTGGGTATTCAGGAACAAGTTAAATGAAGATGGTGTTGTAGTTTGCACAAAGCTAGATTGGTTTGCAAAGGACATGCACAAGAAGAAGGAGAAGATTATGGTGAGACTTTTGCACCAGTGGCCAGATTGGAAGGTGTTAGAACTTTACGTGCATTTTTAGAACATAAGGGATTCAAAGTATATTGGATAGATGTGAAGTCAACATTTTTGAATGGAATACTAGAAGATGAAGTATACATTGAGCAGCCAGATGGTTATACTCCGACTAATTAGAAAGACATGGTATGTAAGTTGCATGAAGCACTATATAGATTAAAGAAAGCACCAAGAGCATGGTATGAAAGGCTTCATTCACACCTGATGAAGATATGATTTCAGAGAACCAATGAAGATAGAAACATATATCTCAAATCTAAAGGAGATAAGATACTGGTTAGTGAAGTGTTTTTAGATGATATCATATTTGGAGGGAATGGTGACATGAGAAATGAATTTTCAAATGAAATAAAAAGTGAGTTTGAAATGTCTCTAGTAGGAGAGATAAAAAAATTCATAGGCTTGCAAATACAGCAAATGAAGAGTGGTATTTTCATCACACAGTCTAAGTATGTGAAAGAGGTAAATTAAAGACATTTGGTATGAGTGACTGTAAACTAGTTGGGACACCAATGGTTATAGGTTGTAATTTGTCTAAGGAAGATGAGGCTACAAATTTTTATGAGGAGTACAGGTCAATGATTGGAAAATTGCACTATGTTCTTCACAACAGACCAGATATAGCTCATTCGGTTGGTCTAGTTTACTCGATTTTAGAAGAATCCTAAGGAAACACATTTGATAGAAACCAAGAGGATATTCAGATATTTGAAAGGTACTGTTGACTATTGATTATGGTATCCATATAAAGGAAACTTTGACTTAAAGGTGTACACAGATGCAGATTGGGCAAGAAATGTTGATGATAGGAAAAGCACAATCGGTGGAGCATTCTTTCTTGGAGGAAGACTTGTTTCATGGAGTAGCAAAAAGCAGAGTTGTATTTCACAGTCTACTACTGAAGCTGAGTATGTTGCTTCTTATATGAATTGTACCCAGGGTATCTTGATAAGACACATTTTACAAGGTTTCAAGATGAAGTTTATAAAGCCTGTAAAGATCTTATGTGACAATACCAGTGCCATAAATATTTCAAAGAACCTTGTCTTGTACGCACGAACCAAGAACATTGAATTGAAGTATCTTTTTTTAAGGGAAAAAGTGTTGAGTAAAGATGTGATCTTGGAGCATGTTTCTACCAAAGAGCAACTTTTCTTTACTAAACATCTGCCTAAGACTACTTTTGGGTATCTTAGAAGTCAGCTAGGGGTTGTACCCCTTCATGAGGTGAATTGAGCATGATGTAGAGTACATTAGTCCTGGAGCTACTCGAAAAATTTGACAGTAGGATTAGTGTAGGAGTGGAGTTGTTCCACAGGTGAAGCATCAAGTTGCAGGTTGTTGATGCTGAACAGTGAAATTTGACATTCCATGTTTTACTTTCAATTTGGCATTGTTTTCAAAGGAGGAGAAGAACTATGTAATTATGGGGAGAAGAATTATATGATTGACAGAGGCAAGATGTACATCTAGCTAGTAACTAAAGACAAGATGAAGACAAGGATAGTACATGGTAAAATGTAAACCGAGATTCCTATTCACAATCACAACAATCAATGATATTGATATTTGTATTGCCATCAATGCCAAAGGGGGATATTGTTGTCATTTGCATGACTATTACATTAATGATATGTTATGGTTTCATTGATGTCAATTAACCAGTAATGATATTGTTGTAATGTTGTTTTGTAACTGGTAGGAAGAACTAGTGAAAATGAACTATAATCGATAGGTAAGTTTGTGGAGTGAACCTATATTGCTAGGTATTGGAGAGTTGAACCAGTAAACCCTACCTATTGTTTTGATAAACCCTAACCGATTAAGTTGGGTGAATTGGTTATATTGGTTTATGATCTGATGATTAGTGGTAATGATTATGACACGTATGCATATTGTATAAAGAGAGTTTCAAAGTGATTTTGGCGCATTGACTTAATTTTTTTGTCTAGGGAATGAGAAAGTATATTTCATGTAATGCAAAGCACATGATGAGTTACTAAGTTTGATGAAGCGGTGATCAAGGAGCGGTCGAGGATTTCTTGAATGGTGTGTAGAGATTGTTATGTAATCCAACGGTCATACTTGAACTGACTTGTTTGTAATCTCTATAAGAGAATTAGGTTTTTTTTCTGTTACCAACCTAATTGATTTTTTTATAAGGTCGATGAGTTGTTTAGTTTTAGAGTTGGCAAAGTTTTAGTTGAGTGTGTGGTTGCTGAACTAGATGATGTATCTTTAGTTTGAGTAAAGGTAGATAGGAGCATGAAAAGGATCTGAACAAGCAGTGAAGTGCTATTCAAATAGATCAGCAAACTCCTGTTGTTTTCTAACAATTACAATAGTAAAATTCCCTAACTGGGTAAGCTCTAACAAGATTGGCGTTATTCAAATCCTCTAACAAGGTGGTCCACTAGCTTGGATTTCAAATCCTCTATTGAGGTTACTCCTCACAGAGTATTTCTTCTAACAAGGCATTATAGTTAATCCCTTAACCGAGTGGTCCCTAACAAGATTTGTTCTTAACAAGACTATTTGTAAAGCTTTAATAGGCTTGGCTCCTAACAGGGTGAACTTCAGAAGAGTTCAGATAGTTATCTTGTCAGTCTCATCTCATCATGGTTTTTCCCATTTGGGTTTCCACATGAAAATATTGTGTCAAGTGGTGAATGTTATTGTGGTTATGTTTTATATGGTTGATTTTCTTAACTACTCAATACACTTTGATAAGTCATGATAACCGGCGACAATATGAAATTAAGGTTTTACTTATGTTAATAAAATTATTTGGATGTTTGTGATGTTTCAAGTTGTTTACTATTATCTATTGTAATAGTCAATCGATTTATCTTGACAAGTTTAATCTTGACAGTGATATTGCATTGATAGTTCTAAGTTTACTTTGAGAGATTAATTTTGAGATTGGTGAAGTTATTATCAATTTTTCTATCTACTAATTAACCCCCCACTCTCAGTAGTTGGTTAGATCCTCGTTGTTTCATCATACCATTAGAACCATTCTCTAGAGGTGCGGGATCGTATGTAATTCAAACATGTTGTAGTTAAAGTGCCCAATGTTGAATTGTACTGCAAAGTTCTACACTTTTATTTGCAAGAACACCCAGATCTTATTAATGACCTCTTGAATGTCCTTGCCCTTAAGATAGAACACACACGAGTGGTTGACATCATGCATAAGGTATGGCTCTCAACTCTTTTATTCTATTACTATTTTTTGGATTACCAAGATGTCTTTCACTTGGGTATTAAGTTTTTCTAGATGTTCTCTTTAGTAGCTATTTGGTTTGGAAAAATTTCATGAGTATCTTTTGTTCTGTTGTATTTGTTATCCATGCTAGACATCTCCGTCTTGTGAAGCCCTACATGGTTGCAGTATAGAGCAACAATGTAGATGATGTTAATGAGGCTTTGAATGAAATTAATGTAGAAGAGGAAGATTATGATAGGCTTGGATAATCTATAGATATGCATGATAAATTTGATCAGATAGGGCTTGCTCAGAGGGTGAGAGGAACTTCTCTATTGTTTCTTTCATTTAAGTTAAAGTGGGATGTAATTTAGCATTTGAATAGATTTCTAATGATATTCAATTTCTAATGAACTTCTTGAATTCCGGTTAAAGGATTTTCTATAGAGAATTTTAAAAAACCCAATGTCCCTTCGAGGAGGCAAATTGATGCAGAGATTCTTGGAGTTGATCCAAATCACCTAATTATCTTTCTTGTTCTCTCTCCAACCTACTAACTACTCAAGCCCTTCCAATGGTACTTGGTATAGGTTTTGATAGTTAGACCTCCGAGGCCTAATACAATTTATCTTTCCTCCAAGGTATAGCCAAAAGTTTTTTACACCTCTTCTTATTGAGGATTTCACCTCAACCCCTATCACACCTCCCTAGTGCTCCAACAACCTCTACGAAGGATCTTAATTCACCAACTTGTTCTATGTGTGTAAAATGAATTTACATAGTGTCTTTAATTTCTTCTAGGGGTTTGACCACCTTCAGTCCCATCAACAAGCATTCTAAACCTCTCTATGTCTTTACCGGGCTCCAAATAGGCCTAATGGAATTAGCCCTCCTATTACGGTTTTCACTGCTTACTTTCAAATATTCCCACAAAAGGCCACAAATAAATTATATATTTGAGTACCCTTATAAAATTTACAAACAATATTTCAAAATTCCATCTGGGTTCTCTGTACACATTGGGTTTCCACTACTGTCCTATTTTTAAGGGTTTTAGGCCTACCCGGGTGACTTGCAAAGATGGATTTGGAAAGCTTCACTAGTCAAAACCTCTACAAAAACCAATCAATTATTCTTTAAGGAAATTCAATCAGGTCTCCAAACATGTATCAACTTTCCTTCTACCAATTGATATGTGCTCTAGAATCACACATCTTCTGCTAACCTAGTCTCACCAACTCCTAGTTGTGAGCCTAGGGTATCATTGTATATTCACCTAAAAGGTCTACAAAGCCACAAAACCTACTCTAAAAATATTTATAGACCCTAACCTATCATTCCACTTGATTTCAACTGGTTCCATCAGTGGATGCTCAAGTTAGAGCCATTTTTGCTAAAACCCTAGTTTACAAGGGTTTTGCACCTAGTCACAGAGAATGGTTCTAATCTCTGCAACCATACACAACCAAACTTGGATATCTACCTTTTAAGAAAGTATATTCAACAATACTTCACCCCCCACAAGTAAATTCCTCTGAAAAGTCCATATTGGACCATACAATGCAACAAAACAAAAGAAAAACAATCATAACAGTGTAAAAACAAGTTTTTCCTCTTATATCCAAAACTTTCTTTTCATTCCAAATCCTCCAACCTATAGAATGAATTTTTTTTTGGCTTATATCATCATCATTCAGCTGGTTAGAACCAACTCCTTCACCGCCAATCAACAAAAATGCAACTTTTTGCAATATTGCAAATGTTGCTTAGCACTTTTTATAACTTTTGGTTCTTAGGATGCAAACTTGCCCTCAAGTGCACTCCAAGGTTCAAAAAGGCCCTCAATGCATCCTAGGAGACCTAAAACAATACATGACACCCTATTACATGATGAATCTATTCCTAGAGTAGTGCCTCTGTGAACAACTTCAACATTACATCCATTTAGGATATCAACATCTCGAACACAACAAAAGCTTGGACAACTCAACCATGACTTCATGGAGTCCCAAATGGTTGGTCCATTTATTACAACTTGAAAGAAAACATAAAACACTTAGAATAAACCAAAATTTGATAGGTGCCCTGCACCATACTCCCTTGGGACAAAGAACTCAAGTCTCTTGAGTTAAGATGTCTGCAATTTCCACACCATGCTAAAGTATATCTGATTATGACATCCACATAGCATCCGATTCAGGTAACCCTACCCACTTGACAAGATAATTCTTGTATACTGCTTTCCTTGTCTTCTTTACTATCTTGGTGTCCAAGATACTTTCTAACTTGACTGGTTGGCATGGTGGAAAATCTCTCACCCAGTCTTCAATACCCTGTGATGAAGTATCTAACTAATGTGTTTGTGATTATCCCTTGTATGGATAGAGATCACATACATTAAAGATAGGAGAAATAGCCAAGGTGGGAGGGAGTTCAACTTCATATGCATTTTGACCATATTTATGCACCACCTTGAGAGGCCCAATTTTCTTCATCAATAGCTTAGTAGGCTGCCCTTTTGGAAGTCTCTCTTTCCGTAGGTATGCTAGGACCAAATTTCCAATCTTAAATTGCACATTCCTTCTTGCTTTATCAACATTCATCTTATATTGCTCGGACTTTTGTTGTAAGGTTTGTCTTACCTTATCATGCACTTCTTTGATTCCTTCTGCAAAATTCTCACCTTGTGCACTTGTGGGTATCATAGAGCCAAGATCCTTGAGTTGTCAAATTCCCCTAGGATGAAAACCATACACTATTTCAAAGGGACATTTACCTGTACTTCGGTTAACTGAGTCATTGTATGCATATTCTGCCTGACCGATTACCAAATCCCAAGTCTTCCCATGTTGTTTGGTGAGACATCTCAGTAATTTACCCAAGGATCTGTTGACTACCTCTGATTGAGCATGATAGGTAGATGAGAAGGATAATTTTGTGTCTGACTTTCTCCAAAGTGTCCTCCAAAAGTGACTTAAAAACTTTACATCTCTATCATTGACAATGTTGATTGGAAGGCCATGAATTATAACTATCTCCTTGAAGAAGAGTCCTGCAATATAGGTGGCATCATTAGTGCTCTTGCAAGGTATTAAATGTGCCATTTTGCTGATCCTATCAACCACTACATACACACTATCAAATCCCTTTAGAGTTCTTGGTAAGCCTAACACAAAATCCATGCTTAAAAATTCCCAAGGCCTCTGAGGTATGACCAAAGGTTGGTATAGACCTGCATTACTTGATGAACATTTTTCTCTTTGACAGATTGCACATTGTTCTATAAACCTCCTCACTTCTGATTGCAACTTGGTCCGATGGTAAAACCTACTAACCTGCTCCATAGTTTTGTCTATGCTAAAATGACATCCTAAACCTCCCTGATGCTTTTATTAGATAATGTTTTCTCTCATATAAAATTGGGGAATGCAAAGAAGGTGTCCTTTGAACAACAAACACTCTTGTATCATATACTTTAAATAAGAAACATGGGAGGTGTTAGAAAAATCACTGCAAACAACATATATCTTTGCAAAGTCTTTATCATCCTTGTAGAGGTCTTTTAACTCATTCAACCCCACACTTTGCAATTGTATCTCCTGCATAGTTATGACTCTACTACTTAATGCATCAACTACCTTGTTTGCACTGCCCTTTTTGTGCTTGATAGTGAAGGTGCAAGATTGTAAGTATTCAACCCACTTTAGGTGTCTTTGATTCAATTTCTCTTGCCCATTAAGGAAACTCATAGTTGTCAGTGTAAACTAGAAACTCTTTGGGTAGCAATTAATGATGCCACTTCTTCAATGCTTGCACCATGGCATACAAATACAAATCATATGTGGAGTATCTTTTCTTGGCTTCATTCAATTATTATAAAAAGAATACTATAGGATGACCTTCTTGACTCAAAACAACCCCTATTGCCCTTTGGCTAGCATCACATTCTACTGTAAACAATTGACTGAAATCAGGCAATCTAAAGGTTGGCAACTCTTCTATCTTAGCTTTCAACAATTCGAATCCCTTATTGGCTTCCTCTGTCCACTTAAATTGATATTTCATCCCTCCTTTAATGGTGTTAAGGATAGGAGCACAAACATGGCTAAAGTTTCTCACAAACTTCCTATAAAAAGATGCCATTCCATGAAAACTTCTAACATCACTTGTGCCCCTAGGTATAGGCCAATTAAGTATTGGTTCTACTCTACTTGGATCCATCTTTAAACAACCTTGTGAAATGACAAAACCAAGGTAAACTTACTCTATTTTCAAGAACTCACACTTGTCAAGGTTGATTTTGAGTTAAGCCTCCTTCAACTTCTTCAAGACCATCTCCACATGCTTAAGATGTTCCTCCTTGGGCCTTCTAAAGACCAAAATGTCATCAAGATACACAATAATAAATTTACCAATAAACTCAACTAAGACTTCATTCATGAGCCTTTGAAAGGTACTAGGTGCATTGGTGAGGCCAAAAGGCATCACCAACCACTCATATAGGTCTGCATTGGTTCTAAAAGTTGTCTTCCATTCATCACCAGGTCTGATTCTTATATGATGATAACCAGATTTCAAGTCCACCTTTGTGAAGTAGCATGCTACACCTAAATTGTCCAATAGATCCTCTATCCTTGGCATGGGAAACTGATATCTTATGGTGATATTATTAATTCCTCTTGAGTCCGTGCACATCCTCCATTTTCCTCCTTTTTTTGGCACTAGAATAGTAGGAACTGTATGCGGGAAAAGTGGGCGAATAAAACTTAATATGTGAAAATTTAGTTAAATACTAGTCCACACACACACACAGGACTTCTTGGTGCAAGCTATGGAGTAATGACGTATTACTCAACTTCCCAAGGAGGGTCCCATGGTTCTCTATCTCACAATGCCCCTCAAACCAATGTTTTGCTCTCAGATTACTGAGCAAAATGGTTTAGGGATGGCAAATATGAGAACGAGAGATGCTTTTGCTAAATTTAGTATGAAATAGATATGAAGCTATGTATGATGCTAAAAATGCAATAAACTAGATGATAAGATGACAAGATTAGTATGAATACTATCCTAGAATATTATATTTAGTCTATGATCGAGCTAAATGATAAAGAAGGTAATCTAAACATGCATATTTAGTCTAATTCCTGATCTAAAAGAGGCTAAATGAAGAGCATAAAGATGATGAAAAAGCTTGAAAGTATTTGAGCATAAGTATAATGCTTCAAATTTGAAAGATGATTGTTAAGAATGGAGGAATGAGAGCTCTATTTATAGCACAAATAGGGCAATGGATGGTTAGGATTGAAAAGTTTAATCAAGGGCCAGGTTTGAAAGTTGGGGATCCATGTGCACAATTGGCACCAATGAAATAGTGACAAGCGTCAACATAGGATTGGGTTGAGAGAAGAGGTTGGAGGCATTAAAGGCCTGAGAAGACCTCATGGTTATCTAAAGGCTAAGGGTCAAGTCTAAGTTAGGATTACCCAATGGATTAAGAGTTAATCCAAGGATAAACCTTTGTGCAAATGATTAAGAGATAATCATGGTCAAAGCATTAATGGCCTGATGAGACCCTTGGGTTGGATAGAGGTTGAGTCAAAACAAATGTTTTAACCATGTGGGAGGGTTTGAATTAACCATTAATGGTTATTGGAGACTTTAAGGATTAAGTGGTTGAAGATTTGAAGCCTTCAATGGTTTTCAAAGACTTTAAGGGTTTTGGTGGTTGAAGGTTGAAAACCTTTAATGGTTATCAAAGACTTTAAGCCATTTGAGAAGTGACTTCCCTTTGCTTAGGGATGTGACAAGGTTTAGAGGAGGGTTAGGTTAATTAGAAGTGTTTAGAAGATTCTAGAAGAGATTAGAAATGGGTTTGGAATTTTGCAAGTGGATGGGGGGGATAATAGGATTTAAATTGAATTAAATAATTTTATTCAATTTGGTTGAAATTTGGGGAAATTAAATAAATTAGATTTATTCAATTTAGGATAACTATTTAATTAAATTTAAATTTAATTAAAAGTGGATAGGGGGATTTAATTGAATAAAATGATTTATTCATTAAATGGTATAGTGAATTTATTTAAATAAATTGAGTAATTTACTTAATTAAATAGAGGAATGTGGATAATTTAATTAAATTGGATTTAATCAAATAGAGAAATGAACATAAAATATTCATTTAGGAATATGGTCATTTTTATACGTCTACATTTTGCCCCTCTTTGAAGTGACGTGTGTGCACATGTTATTTCAAAGAAAATGATGCTTTATCATGATTTATGATCTAATGCAATTTTTGTGTCACTTTTTTGATTTGTCAGTCATGTCCCAGTTTTGATGTGATGCCCCAGATTTGATATTTTGATGGTGATGCCCCCTCGGGAGATGAATCAATTTTGAAATTTTTTTGATTTAATTTGATGAAGTTCGTATGATGTGTATGATTTCGTGCATGTAAAAAGTGTGCAGATTGATTCATCTCTCGATAAGTTACAACTGTTTTGGCATAGGGGAGACCGCGACCATATTACAGGTCCCTACGGCTAACCCTAATTTCATTTTCCTCCTATAAAAGGGGAAAAGGGGCTTGATTTAGGTTCATTTGTGCTTTGTTGATTTTGAAGAAAGAGAATTTGCTCTGGAGAGAAAATGTTGATTCCCTATCACAGACACCATTTTGAGCACGTTCGGAGGTACCGGAGACCTGTAGCGTGTGGACCACCAGTAAGTCAACATTTTTGACCCCTTTTGGATTTTTTGTTTTGTCGTTTTTAGGCATTTTTCGAATTTCAAAGTTCGGGTGTTTCATTTTAGCGCGTCTAGGGTCTGTTGTAGCGCATACAAAGTGTGAAGTAGCACATTAAGTTTAAATTTAGGGGTTGCATCCAAAAACTATAGGTTAGCGCATAAAACTTTTAGGTTAGCACGTGTATGGAGAATAGCGCATGTAAGGTATTGGGTAGCGCATCACGTCAACAGGTTAGCGCATAGGTTTGACCTAGCGCATAAGGGTCGTCGGGGTTCGCATAGGGAAGGGGGTTTAGCATGTAGGACTAACCTAGTGCATAGGGCTAAAAGGGTAGTGCTTAGGAAGGGTAGATTAGTGCGTAAGCAGAGCTTAGCGCATGGGGTGGGTTAGGTAGCACATTGGGTGAAAATTTTTGCACGTAGACAGAGTCTAGCGCATAGGACAGGTAGATTAGCGGATAGGAGAGACAGCCTAGTGCATGGGGGTAATTTAGTGCATTGAAGATCTGTTTTAGCGCATCCGAAAAATTTTGCAGTTTTGCCCGAGTTGAAAATTTGTTTTGTCTGCCTATCGTGTTTTGATGAATTTACCCAATATGAGTGTTTGTATAACTTGTTTTGATTTGCAAGTTTTCAAGTTATATATAGATATCAATCTGTTGTTTTGATCAAAAATGATGTAGTTGCGTGTTCTATTTCAAGTTCAATGTATGTGAAAGCCTGAGTTGTATTACAAGCCGATATGGGTTGGAAACTTGAGTTGTTTTACAAGCTGATATGGGTGGGAAACTTGAGTTGTTTTACAAGTTTATGTGATTTTGGTACTTGAGTTGTTTTACAAGTTTTGATATGGTTTGTGAGAACTTGAGTTGTGTTACAAGTTGATATGAAATGATAGGTTTTTGAACTTGATGTAGATGAGCAAATTGTTTCATGTTGTTGATGTAAGTTTGATTTTGATATCTTTGTGTTGATGTGGAAACTGATATTGGATTTGTTTTGTTTGTTGACAGGAGCGATTGGGTGTTGTACAATCGAGGGAGAGATTCCCGAGACCGTGGACATTGATACCGAGATTGTCACAGGCAGACTTGGATGTTATAGAGAGATGTGGATTGACCTCATTTTTGGATATGCCTCGGTTCACTGTGAACCGGGGGCTTTTGACAGCGTTGGCAGAGAGGTGGCATAGCGACACAAACACCTTTCATTTTGCCACTGGAGAGATGACAGTGACACCGGAGGATTACTACTGGATTTTGCGGATTCCTGTTGTAGGGGCACTCCTTCCTTATGAGCAGTCAGAGGAGGGTGGCACAGAGGCACTGCACCGGATTTTCCAGGATGACATAGTTTGTGGGTACGAGATTCCCTCACAGGAGTTTTTGGATTTGGGTTATGCACCGCTGCCATCTGTACTGGCAGGATTTATTGGGGGATTCCTTTGTCCTGATCGCAGGTCAAAGGGATTCTCGGTGGGATGGGGACTGGTTTTGGAGGAGATGGTTACGTAGGGGAGGACGTTTGCATGGGGGTCAGCGATGTTGGCTCACTTATACAGGAGTTTACACGAGGTAGTATACCTCGGTTATAGTAGCTTGTCAACGGGAGTGACGCTATTACAGGTATGGTGCTGGGAGCACATTCCAGTAGCGAGGCCACTGGCAGATAGAGACAGGCCCGTAGGTGCAGCATATGCCTACGGATACAGAGGCCTAGTTGTCCAGTGTAAGCTGGGAAAACTAGAGCATTGGAGGAGCGTTTTTGACGATATAGATATGGTCACCTGGAGGCCGTATACAGGTTGAGGTATGGGCGGAGGATGGGCTGGAGATGCCCTTTGTATTTATGACGTGATATCTTATTGGGAGGACCCCGTTCGTCATTGAGCGGTTTGTGGTGACCCGAGTTTTGCAACAGTTAAGGCGCCAGCAGGGGATTCCTCAGGGAGCATGCTTGTATGCACGGAGGCAGCAGGATGTGGCCGATTGGGGGCCGACTATTGATAGTGTGGTGGCGATTGAGGAGTTTTTGGGGTTGGCTGGGCAGATCTGGGACTATGCCCCAGAGATTCAGGATGCAGGTATGACAGATGAGTTCGCCTATTTGTTTGCTACGCGGGCAGTGGCTAGGATCTCAGATCCAGAGGAGATGAGGCCAGCGTTTGACTCGGATGGGGAGGAGGGAGACGGGGGAGATGATGGAGATGATGGGGAGGATGGAGGAGGGAGAGGATCCAGAGGGAGGCGGGGAGGTAGAGGTGTGGAGAGAGCGGTATGATAGGGGAGGATTGAGAGGGGGAGAGGAGGATTGGCTATCGGAGCCGGGAGAGAGGGGAGAGTGACGGAGGTGCTGGCTATAGTGGGGGGTGAGGAGGAGATGAGTAGACCAGCACAGAGGAGGAGGGTAGATATACTCCCACCTCCAGTACCGAGGACAGGGTGAGTGGGAGGGGTTCTTCTAGCATAGGTACCGCTGCGGGTTCGAGTGCCAGGTCATGTGGAGGATGCACAGATCCGGACTTTGCAGATTACCATGCAGCAGCTACAGGCACAGATTTTGACCTATCAGCGATAGATTTCTCAGTTGACCACTGAGAGAGATACTGAGATAGAGTGACGAGGACGAGCGGAGGAGGCGTTGGTGAGTGTACAGAGAGCAGCGGCGGGTGGTCCATTGAGAGACACCCTTAGAGAGCTGACACGGAGAGTGCAAGAGGTAGAGTATTATAGGTGGCATTATGAGGCTGCAGTACCCAGAGATCGGCGAGTGGAGAGCTTTGCACAGTCGAGATCAAGTCGATCTCGAACCACTGGAACACGATCTGAGAGCCGAGGTGTGACAGGGCTGGTGAGGCAGGACCCTCTTGGAGATCCATGGGCGAGTGTATCTAGAGCGAGATAGGACCCTCCTGGAGATCCAGGGGCGGGTGCATCTGGAGCGAGACCATCTCTGTTAGGAGATAGTCATACTTGAGAGACAGGGTCTCTGTTGTATTTTTGAGCAGTTTGTTATTTGTTGTACTGGACATAGTGTTTGGACACATTTTGTACATTTTGATCAGTTTTGATATATATATATATATATATATATATATATATATATATATATATATACGGCACCATTTTTGACAATGTGATGTGTTGATATGGATGCATTTATTATGTGATGATGTAATGCTTAAATATATGATGTAAGATGTATGATGCAGAAGGTATGCTTTTTATATGCTGTGAGATGTATCTTGAAAATGAGATGTATGTTTTATTTATGCTGCTAAATGTATCGTGAGATGTAAATGATGTTGAAATGATATGGAATGATGTGTATGCAACTAATTGTAAAATGATGTGCAACTAATTGTAAAAATGATATGCAACTAATTGTAAAATGATATGCAACTAATTGTTTTTGGAGCACCCCTCATTCTATATTTTGCCATCCGATATAATCATATTTTTGCTTTCTTTGTAAATATCATCATGGAGCATTGATTTGTTTAGGATATGTTGAAAATCTATACAAGCATAATGGTATAATTGAACCATAATGACCTGAGAAAAATTTACATGATATTTGATTTTGCAAGATAGCACAAGCGTCAAGGTATAATTGAACCAGGACGACCTGAGTGCGTATTGCATAAACAGACAATATTGAATCATTTGTATGCGTGAAGTGGAATCAAGCCTTCAGTTATATTGGACGTATCATGTCTCGAGGCATGTATTCACACAGTACAAGTGATCGCCTCTCAGACAGAAGACTAAGAAAATATTGGAAGTTCCCCACGATCTCTAGCTATGAAGCATGTAGTGAGACAAGGAAGAGAATCCAATAATGCACAAAGTTCGAAATGCAAAACTAGTTAAGATTTTATGCTATAGTGCAACATTCAGTACTTCAGAAAATCATCCATCCTTGATATTTTCGTGTTTTGTTTTTGTTTTGGTTTTTGCGATGAAGCGTATTTGTTTGTTGGATGTCATGCTGGTGAGTTTTGCATTTAGTCTTGATGTCTTGAATGTTTGCAAGATTGATACGATTTACATGCCCCTAGCTGAGTGTGCCTCTTGATGTGAATATATACAGGGATTCCAAGCCATGGTGGATTAGTGGTAAGAGAATATATAGAGACAAATCAGGATAGTGACTACGCTAAGTATGTCCTGAATAGTTATTTACTAAGTGTCGGTCGATGGCCAATAGTGTTTGTATGGATAAAATGGTATGGAAATAGATAGAGGAGCCGTTCTTTCACAAGGGTGCCTGTTTACCAGGTTTTCACCCTTTGTTTTTATTGTACTTTGTTTTTTTCTTTTTTTCTTTCTTTTTTTGGCTTTTTCTAGATTTTTTTGGTTTTTTTGTTTGTTTTGGGCTTTTTCCGTGCACTAGGTTATTTTAAGTATATTACCTTTTCAGATGGATGCTGTTAGTTGGTTCGTCGAGTACATTTCCTTCAGAATTTGTTAGCTGATAAGCACCTGATCCATAAACGGATATGATAACATAGGGACCCAACCAGTTAGGTTCAAATTTCCCTTTCTTTTCTCGATCTTGCTGATTTCTTGGATTTTCTTTAAGGACTAGGTCACCAACCTTGAAGTTGCGGGGAATGACCTTGTGATTGTAGCTCCTGCACATGCGTTGCTGATATGCTTTGAGATGAGTATAAGCATGTTGGCATCTTTCATCTAATATCTCAAGTTCTTGTAGACGATTAACTCGATACTCTTCATCTGAGATTAAGCCTTTCAAAGAGACTCTGAGAGATGGGATCTCTACCTCCAGGGGTAAAATAGCCTCTGATCCATATACCAATGAATATGGTGTTGCACCTGTAGGTGTGCGGATGCTGGTCCTGTATGCCCAAAGTGCTGGATTGAGTTGTACATGCCAATCTTTGCCTGCATCATTCACTGTTTTTTTGAGGATTTTCAGTATTGTCTTGTTAGATGCTTCCGCTTGTCCATTTCCCTGTGGGTAGTATGGTGTAGAGAACCTATGTTGGATTTTGAATTTTTCACATAGTTCTTGGACATCTTGATTCTTGAAGGGCCGTCCATTATCTGTGATGATTGAACTTGGAATACCATATCTGTAGATCAAATAATTTAGGATAAAAGAGGCAATTTGTTTCTCGGTCACTGTGGTCATGTGAACTGCTTCTATCCACTTGGTAAAGTACTCTGTTGCTGTGATAATGAACTTGTGTCCATTTGATGATGAAGGATGAATTTTGTCAATGAGGTCCAATCCCCACTGACAAAAGGGCCATGATGTTGTAAAGGGCTGTAGTTCCTGTGCTGGTGCATGTATTAGATTGCCAAGGATTTGGCATTTAGGACATTCTTTTGGCAAAGTGATATGAGTCTTTCTCTATTGTAGGCCAGTAGTATCCCATCCTTAGAAGCTTTTTAGCAAGAGTAGTGCCGCTTGAATGTGTGCCACAAATACCTTCATGAAGCTCGTGTAAAGCCAAATCGGAATCTTTACGATCAAGACAACAAAGAAGAGTACCATCGAGACCTCGACGATATAGAGTATCAGCGGTAAGGGTATAACGGGCAGCTTGTCGGATAAAGTTACATTTTTGGTTACGGGATTGGTCAATGGGTAAGATATTATGCTTGAGGTAGTCGTATATTGGTCCATATAATAGAGAATCTGAACCAGTCAAGGCATAGATAACATGGGATTCAGAGTGGTCATAGGCGGGGGAGAACAGTTGCTCTACCAGGAACTCATAATGACTCTGTTGCTCAGGAATTTGTAGTAGCGAAGTGATTGTAGCCATTGCATCGGCTGCTTTGTTGTTCAACCTTGGTATTTGCTCAAAGGTGATGTGCACAAAATACTGTTTGAAGTCATCCACCATCCGTTTGTAGGGTAGTAGCTTGTCGTCCTTTGTCTGATAGTTGTTATTGACTTGATTAATGACCAGTTGTGAGTCTCCATAGACTTTTAACTCTGTGATTTTCCATTCTACGACCATTTTGATGCCTATGACCAATGCTTCATATTCAGCCACATTATTTGTGCATAGAAACATAAGTCTGTATGATTTTGGCATAGTGTGTCCTTTAGGAGTGATGAATAGAATGCCAGCCCCTGAACCATGTTGAGTGTAGGATCTGTCAAAGTATAGTGTCCATTGTTTAGTAGAAAGAGCAAGAACGTCCCTATCTGGAAATTCAACCTCCATGGTTTGTTTTCCTGGTAGCGGTGCTTCGACCAACTGATCTGCAATTGCTTGTCCTTTGATGGCTCGTCTTTCTATGTATTGGATGTCGAATTCACTGAGAATCATGACCCATTTAGCCAATCGACCTGTAAGAGCTGCCTTGCTGAGTAGATATTTGAGAGGATCAATTTTCGCAACTAGCTTGATGGTGTGTGCTAGCATGTAATGTCAGAACTTCTGAGATGCAAAGACCACTATTAGGCAAGCCTTTTCAATAAAGGTATAGTTGAGCTCATAGCCATTCAATGTTCTATTGATGTAGTATATGGCGCATTCCTTTCCTTGTTGATCTTCTTGTGCCAATAATGCCCCTAGTGAAATATCTGTTGTTGAGATATATAGAATAAGTGGCTTTTCGACGACTGGTGGTACTAGAACTGGTGGATTCATCAGGTACTGTTTGATTTGATAAAAAGATTCTGCACACTTAGCCTCCCATTTGAATGGTACATTTTTGTGTAGCAAATGGTTAAATGGTAGACTTTTATCTGCTAGCTGAGCGATGAATCGCTGGATTGATTGAAGTCGTCCCTGTAGAGATCTGAGTTGATTGATATTCTATGGTGGTGGCATGTCCATAATGGCTTTTACCTTTGCTAGATCAACTTCAATACCCTTAGCTGAGACTATGTAGCCTATTAACTTGCCTGATGTAACCCCGAAGACACACTTCTTAGGGTTAAGCCTAACTTGGAATTTCTCCAATCGATCAAAAATCTTTGTTAGGATGCCCAGATGTTCTGATCTGGTGAAGGATTTAGCTAGTAAGTCATCCACATAATCTTCCATAAATGTGTGCATCATGTCATGGAATATTGTGGTCATTGCTCTTTGATAAGTGGCCCCTACATTCTTTAAGCCGAAAGGCATAACATTCCAACGATACGTCCCCCAAGGATAGGTGAATGCTATTTTATCTTGATCTTCAGGAGCTATCTTGATTTGGTTATAGCTTGAGAAACCATCCATTAGTGAGAGCATTGCATGACCTGTTGTGAGATCTACAATTATGTCCATACTTGGTAGAGGAAAGTCATCTTTTGGACAAGCTTTGTTGACGTCTCTGAAGTCAGTGCATATTCTGATACTACCATCTAGTTTTGATACTGGAATGATATTGGATATCCATTCTGCATAGTCAACGGGTCGGATGAATCCGACGTCTAATAATTTCTTTAGTTCAGTTTTGACCATGAGTGCCACCTATGGATTCATCTTTCATAGCTTTTGCTTGACTGGCTTAACTCCTGTAGAGATGGACAATGGATGCATGATTAAGTGTGGATCTACTTCGGGCATATCAGCATATGACCAAGCAAAGTTGATTTGTTGTTCTTTAAAGAAGATGATGAATGCCAATCTTTCTTCCTCTGTCAGAGATTCTGCAAGATGTATATTTCTGGCTGCTTCTATGGTACCAATGTTGATTGATTGAGTGGGCTCAATCAATATGGGCGATCGCTCATGAAAGTGCTCAGGAAGAGTGTCAAGTCTCCCATCGTTAGGTGCCTCAAAAAGGTTTTCACCCTCCGATGCGTCCTTTATTTTTAGTTTTTTATGATCTAGAGCTGCCATTGACTGGTTTTCAGCATTAGATTCTTTATTTGGTTCATTTTTGCGACTGAGAGACTTGGCACTCCCTGATTGACAGATATCATTATTTTGTTCAATGGTAGAGCCTGTTTCCGGATTTACGGTACATAGGTAATGGACAATAGATGCATCATCTGGGAAAATTGGTATATCATTTTATTCAGGTTCGTCCCAGTCAATGAGGTTAGGAAAGACAAGTGGTAAGGAATCGTTGGGTGGATCAAGTTCAGCTACCGTAAGTGTTAGGATAGAGTTTTCATCATGATGGTTCTTGGGTTTAAAGAAATTTAGGATTTCGTCGAGGTCCTCGATGGTATCATCTTCCACATAGACTTGTTCATAATGTTTCTATTCACTTTCCTGAGCGTCATAGATATGTTACGGTCCAAATTCAAGAGGTCTATCCTTTGCGTTATGTTCTTCCTGAGAAAGGGATATAGAATCAGTATCATCCAGGATATCAGTAGTAGCATTGGAGCAGGTACCCCATTCATATTCATTGGAATCTGTCTCATAGGCATCATCCCAGATTCTATCTGTGTTGTAAACAGGTGTGTTGTATGGTGAAAACAAATCTTTGATGATGGATACCATTTTGATGGTTTTTGTAGATTCTGTATCAGATCCGTCTTCTACTTGCTGGATTTGTTCATAGAGTGTGCTTCTTCAGGGAGGAATAATGGTATTTGAAGATGTCCTGATTTGTTCTTGAGATATTGGTGTTTGAATATGAGCGACTGCTGCAGATAGGGCCTTCTTATGACTTAGAAGTTTTTCCTGATGTAACTTCTGATCTTGACGTTCCCGTGCCTTGCGGATTGTTTCTACTGATTCAAAAAGTGCTTCCTGCCAGGTTTCTTCTTTGTACGATGTCTTTACTTTCCATTGAGGTTTGATAGGTAGGTGAGGCGGCCGCTTCAATAGGAACGTGAGTTTAGAACCGAATCCTGCTTTGTTTCCACTAGGTTGTGAAGGAAGATCTATAGGTTCAGTGACTCCTTCTTTGTGTTTGCCAATAGGTCCTTTACCGCCATATCCCATTTGCTTCATGATTAAGTAGCCTTTTCCATACATGTGTGTTGGTAGAATAATGTCCCGAGCAGCTGCTCTATGATTTTCTTCTTCATCTTTGTATAACCAGCTAAGAACATCCTTGTCTTCTGATTCATGTGCTAGAGTACCCAATTGGATGAAGGTACCATCAAATTTAGTGATGGGTTGAGTAGCCAGTTGTGTTGATGTAGTAGGCAAACCATGTGATCTAGGTGAGGTCAGCAATTTTGCCAAACATAAAGGCTCCAAAGAGTATTCTCCCATGCCTTGGTCTTTGATTTGCATTTTCTGCTTGAAGTCTCCCCATAAGGAGTTGGATTTTTCTATTTGTGGATCTGATGTTGAAGATTGCTGCTTTTCTCTATTATGAGGAACCAAACTGTCCTGGGCTGCCCCCATTGTATTGCAATGTTGAAATGGATTGTGATCAGCAGATATGGAGATTTCTTGTCCATCATAAGGAAACTTGACACACTGGTGATATGTAGAAGATACTGCTTGCATTTCATGTATCCAGGGTCGTCCTAATAAGATATTGTAGGTTAGATCAATATCTAAGACTTGACAAATAGTATCCTTTTGTACTGGGCCTACTTGAATAGGTAATATCACTATGCGTTTAGAGGACCTTTCCTCATCATCATATGCCTTTATGGTAATTTTCTTGCAAGGGTCAATAGATTCTTCTGAGAAGCCTAATGCACAGATAAGCTTTAAAGTACATATATTAAGACTGACTCCTCCATCTATTAGGACTCTTTTGACTCGGTGTTTACAAACAATGACTTCAATATGGAGAGGAGTATTATGTGGATGGATCAAGGAAGCATTGTCGTGCTCTGAAAAGGTGAGGTTATGAGGTCCTATCATATGGGCGACCATGGCTTGAAATCTGTCTGTATCCAGATTTTGAGGTACATTTGTTTCCAATAATGCTTGCTCCAATATGTCTTTGTGCTTGGGTGATAGTTTCAATAATTCCAGGATAGATATCTGAGCTAGAGTCTTGCGTAGTTGGTTAACCAGGTCATATTGGATTTTTGGTATGGCGGTTACAGGTGCAGTATGTCCTTTCAAGACATATTTCTGAGTGCGGGTTGTTACATTGACAGATTCATGATCACACTGATCTTGGGTGGTGATGACATTTACTTGATGATCTTCAGCTGATATATGGTTGATAGTGTTGTTGTCGATGTGATTAATACTAGCTCCGCGTGTATCATCTAAAGTAGATGCTCCATCTTTGTTGTAATTTGGGAGAGGATTTTTAAAGGCTCCATGATCACCATTTGTTTTGAGACCATCGACCGTTAAGTCACCTCGATCAATCATGTCCTGTATTATATGTTTCAATCTCATGCATTCATTTGTTCTATGACCCTTGTTGCGATGGAAATCACAATAGTGTGAATCATTCCACCAAGGTGGTTTGATTGGGGGTTCATAATTGTTGAGTGGTGGTAAAGAAAGAATCTTGTTTGCTAAAAGTTCTCTGAATGCGGATTCTAGTGATTGTTTCAGTGGTGTGAAGATATGCTTTTGGAAATTGTTCATGTTGTTGCGTGGATTGTTGTTAGGTCCTGGATTCATGTTTTTGCCTTGATTATCGTTGGTGTTGTTTTTGTTGAATTGTCCTTGATCAGTGTTTTGCGTATATGTGTTAGCACTGGGAGTAGCATTTTTAGCATTTTTCATGTTCTGAGGATTTCCAAATAATGCAAGCACTGGTTGTTTTGATTTAGGATCATGTGATTCGTTGTTGCCTTTGTTTTTGTTTCGAGTCCAAAATCGAGATTTGTCAAAGTTGGTGTTGTTTTGGTTATTGTAGTTTGATGAGTTTGTTCCTTCCTTGTAGAATTTGAGTGTTCCCTTTTTGACACATGCTTCCTCTACTTGAATGCCATTTTCAATCAATTTAGCGAAAGATGGTATGCATTGAAGTTTGAGTCTGTAACTCATTTCGCCATTCAAGTTATCAATGAAGATTTCCATTTTCTCTTTTTCAGGAATATCTCGAGGATATCTGGAGACCATGCGTCTCCAGCGTTGAAGGAATGCCATGAATGTTTCATTGTTCTTTTGTTTGGTGTTGCAAACATCTAGCATGGTTATGGCATGTTGGATGTTGTAGGAATAGTGGGTGATGAATTTGTTAACCAACTCATCAAATGATCTAACAGGTGGCGAAATTTTGGATAACCATTCCATAGTTTGCCCACCCAAGCTTCTGGGGAATAATCTCATCAAATAGGTGTCATCATGAGCAAATTCAAGGCTCAGTGTGCAAAATTCTCCAACATGATCCTGGGGATCACTTTTCCCATCATATTTATCAAATTTGGGAACGTCTGAGTTTGGAGGAAAAGGTACCATGTTCAAGCTTCTGTCAAATGGATAAGGACAGATTTCATTTAAAGAGTACCGCACTGTTGTCCCTTGTTGCATATCCTGTATTTGCCTTTGCAACATTTGTATTTGTTGAGTAAGAGCAATCAAGGGTGCATTGTCTTGCCAAGGAAAAAGTTCTTGCCTTGTATTGGTTCTCAGCTGAAAAGGAGTGGTAAATGGTATATGTTGCTCTGGTGTTTCTAGTTCAGGTATACGCATTTCTGGTATGCGTTGTTCTGGAATGTGTTGTTCAAAGTTATGTTGTTCAGGTATGTGAGTTTCTTCTTCTCGGTTTTGTTCTTGAGATGCATATTGCTGAGATCCGGTTTGAAAAAGATTTGGGTCGAAATCTTCAGGAAGTTTAATGCCCTTACTTGTGAGCATCAACAGATATTTTTCCTTGTCATTTTCCATGAGCTTTTCGACAAGTTTTTGGAAGGAGGGATTTACTTGACATTCCCGAAGAAGGGCTTCAGTAATTTCAGGTTCTTCTACGGGTGGAACTTCAAAAGGATTTGATAATCTGCGATTCATACTTGATTCTGCATGTGCCTCGTTTTGTTTGTCTCATTGAGAGTGAGTAACAGGCATTTTAATAGAAGCTTTCAGTGATGAAAGGTACAAAAGCCTCCTCGATGTGTTGCTCGGGTGTTAGTGGTTCTGGTCGAGATGTGTTATATGTGATGCACTCGTCGGGTAAGAATGCTGGATTGATTTTTCCGCCACGGTTTAAGGTTTGATTAAAAGCAGACTTTTGACAGTATGCTCTTGTCTTCAAGGGTTCCTTGTCAAATTCGCTAGATTTGTTTTGGATATAACGTTTGACGTGATGAAGGAATACTCGATGAGATTTGAAGAGTTGACGATTGATGTATAAAAACTTATTTCGCTTGATGAATTTGGAAAAACTAGGTTGTCGTTTCTTTAACGTGATGTTACGATAGAGGTTCTTTCTTCTCAGAATAAGGGGATTAGTCATGCAAGAGTGATCAATGATTTCCTTTGATTGGTTTAGATCATAAATCATGATAAAGCATCATTTTCTTTGAAATAACATGTGCACACATGTCACTTCAAAGAGGGGCAAAATGTAGACGTATAAAAATGACCATATTCCTAAATGAATATTTTATATTCATTTCTCTATTTGATTAAATCCAATTTAATTAAATTATCCACATTCCTCTATTTAATTAAGTAAATTACTCAATTTATTTAAATAAATTCACTATACCATTTAATGAATAAATCATTTTATTCAATTAAATCCCCCTATCCACTTTTAATTAAATTTAAATTTAATTAAATAGTTATCCTAAATTGAATAAATCTAATTTATTTAATTTCCCCAAATTTCAATCAAATTGAATAAAATTATTTAATTCAATTTAAATCCTATTATCCCCCCCATCCACTTGCAAAATTCCAAACCCATTTCTAATCTCTTCTAGAATCTTCTAAACACTTCTAATTAACCTAACCCTCCTCTAAACCTTGTCACATCCCTAAGAAAAGGGAATTCACTTCTCAAATGGCTTAAAGTCTTTGATAACCATTAAAGGTTTTCAACCTTCAACCACCAAAACCCTTAAAGTCTTTGAAAACCATTGAAGGCTTCCAACCTTCAACCACTTAATCCTTAAAGTCTCCAATAACCATTAATGGTTAATTCAAACCCTCCCACATGGTTAAAACATTTGTTTTGACTCAACCTCTATCCAACCCAAGGGTCTCATCAGGCCATTAATGCTTTGACCATGATTATCTCTTAATCATTTGCACAAAGGTTTATCCTTGGATTAACTCTTAATCTATTGGGTAATCCTAACTTAGACTTGACCCTTAGCCTTTAGATAACCATGAGGTCTTCTCAGGCCTTTAATGCCTCCAACCTCTTCTCTCAACCCAATCCTATGTTGACACTTGTCACTATTTCATTGGTGCCAATTGTGCACATGGATCCCCAACTTTCAAACCTGGCCCTTGATTAAACCTTTCAATCCTGACCATCCATTGCCCTGTTTGTGCTATAAATAGAGCTCTCATTCCTCCATTCTTAACAATCATCTTTCAAATTTGAAGCATTATACTTATGCTCAAATACTTTCAAGCTTTTTCATCATCTTTATGCTCTTCATTTAGCCTCTTTTAGATCAGGAATTAGACTAAATATGCATGTTTAGATTACCTTCTTTATCATTTAGCTAGATCATAGACTAAATATAGTATGCTAGGATAGTATTCATACTAATCTCGTCATCTTATCATCTAGTTTATTGCATTTTTAGCATCATACATAGCTTCATATCTATTTCATACTAAATTTAGCAAAAGCATCTCTCGTTCTCATATTTGCCATCCCTAAACCATTTTGCTCAGTAATCTGAGAGCAAAACATTGGTTTGAGGGACATTGTGAGATAGAGAACCATGGGACCCTCCTTGGGAAGCTGAGTAATACATCATTACTCCATAGCTTGCACCAAGAAGTCTTGTGTGTGTGTGTGGACTAGTATTTAACTAAATTTTCACATATTAAGTTTTATTCGCCCACTTTTCCCGCATACATTTCTGGCGCCCACCGTGGGGCCCGACCCCAAATAACAAATCGGTTTTTCAAATTAATAACTTTTGCAGGTCCGCGGGAAACAGGAATCGGCGCGTCGGTAACATTCCATAGCGCATCTGCTCAACAGTCTAGCACATCCAGCTCACTGTTTAGCGCGTGGGCCGTATACTTTAGCGCGTGAAGGCATTTTCTTAGTGCATGACCAAACTAATAATTTCCAGTAGGTCTTGACACGGGTAAAACTCAGAGTAGCGCATGCAGTAAACAGAATAGCGCATCCGATCACCAGTTCAGCGCTTATAGTCCATGATCCAGCGCATGAACCTCAGAAGTTAGCGCATCATATTTCAAATTTTCCTGCAGAACTGAGCACGGGAGAAAGACAAAGCACAGAGCAGCGCTTCTAATTCACAGATTAGCGCATCCAAGCAACCGTATAGCGTAGAGGAGCATAATTTTAGCGCATCTGGCTTTTATTGTAGCGCGTATAGTCAATTCTATAGCGCATCACAGACAAAAACAAAAATAAATAAAAAATTTTTGTAACCGAACTGAAATTTTAGACTTGTAGAAGTCCTCCAGATCACCTGACATTTTATCTTTGTTGTTTGCTTGCAGGATGCTAACGGTTTCTTGCAGGTCAAGCGGGGGATTTTATTTAAAAAATGATTTCTTTTGTTGACCTACAAATCGGAAATTTTGCTTTGTTGACCATTTCCTTTTTATACGTCTATAGGAACAACACAAGGACTCAAACTCTTTTTAATAAACCCTTTGTCTAAGAGCTCTTACACTTATTTGGTGATCTCTTCATTTTGGCTAGGTGTTATTTTATAAGAAACTTTGTTAGGCATATTTGACCATGGTGTGAAGTCTATTTGATGATTTACATCCATCATTGGAGGCAAAGAATTAGGTATATCAGCTCCTATAACTTTTTCATATTGCTTTAGTAGACCTTGAACCTCTTGAGGCACTTCACTCATTGGATCTACCTTAGCTTCATCTTTAGGCTTTAGCACTATAACATTGCCCTAATTACCTTCTTGTTTTAATACTTTAAGGAAATCTTTACCACTCAGAAACATAACACTTGACCCTACTTGTTTTTCCTCCTTTGGATAAGGTAATGGATCCATTTGATGTTAGGATCCAAAGGCAACTGAGAGGGCAGGGGGGGTGAATCAGTTGTCTATTAATTTCAACCGAAATATAACTTAATCAAACTTGATGCATAATACTGGTAAACCACACTTCATGCCGGTTAATAGTTTAACAGTCAATAACAGTACCGGTAAAGTTTAATGCATGAAACAGAAAGACAAATAACATCCACAACACATAACAAAAATATTTGTATGTGGAAACCCTATAAGGGGAAAAACCATGGTGGGAAACCTTACCCACAATTAGATGATACTACTACAGATAGTATGTGTGTACAAATGGGTTCTGCACATGCAGAAAAGGCCAACTGCCTAGAGCTCGCTGCTCAATCACAAAATGGGAGTCACACTAACTACAATTGGATGGTTAAATCCAATGACAATGTACTGCTCAAAATAGCATCTTCATATGCTGGATTCAATACCGGTTAAGCTCTGATTGTCTTCTTCAAACCTTCCTTGAATCTTCAAATGATGTCTGCGTGAGTAGATCTGCTTATATTTGCATATACCTTATTACATTCCTCTTCCACTTCTACTAAATCTCACAAATGAGATCTTAAATATATACCAAAACCTAAGACCAAATGTGTAGGTCAACTCATTAAGAATATTATAGTTAAATCAATTACAAATGAATCAATATGCGATGCATCATGTCAACTCAATGCATTACAATAATAACCAATCATTAAATCATCTCCATAACATGTCATGTTGATCTGGAATAGATAATGCTTGCCGATCCATAACCTAGACCAATTTGCCGGTAAGAGCAAATATGCAAACTTGATTAGACCAATAACCAAATCACCAAAACCAAGTGTCCAAACCATGTCTTCGACATAACTAAGTAATATCCAGATGATAACAGATCATCCTCAGTGTCGGTGAACAATATAACCTGTCAGTGAACCAAAGACCAGTGACTGTGCATAAGTCATTGAACATGGTAGTGAACATAACCAAAGATCTCCTATGTTGATAAGTGTTGACAAGTGTTGACATCCATGACAAAACCAATACAACATATCCATAGTACCAATAATCTACCCCTTTGGCATAGATGGCAACACAAGATGGAAAAACCATCTAAGTGGTAAAGCAAAAATGACAAAAACCAAAAACCAACAATCTCCCAAAGAGATCAATTACTAGAAATCAAAATACATAATATCTCTCCCCAAAAGATAATGTGTTTTTCCATAGATATCTCCCCCCCTTTGACATCAAATGCCAAAGCAATACAAAAACCAGATATAACTAGTTCATAGAACTGATTACAAATACCAACTTATCCAACTACTCCCCCTAAGATGTAGCTCTCCTTCATTAAAGCCGGAAAAAGGTTTCTCTATTAATTCCTGTTGGTTTGATGTCAAGCATCAACTGTCTAATTTTCTACCGGTGAGGGTATAACTCCAAGCTGCTCTATGAGATACTCAAAAGTCTCCTTAGGCAAAGGCTTAGTAAAGATATCTACAATCTTCTCTTTAGTATTCACATAAACCAATTTCACTTCTTTTGCTTCAACATTCTCTTTCAGAAAATTGAATTTGATAGAAACATGTTTAGTTTTAAAGTGAAATACCAGATTCTTGGGTATATCAATTGCTGCCATATTATTATAGTAAATGATTATAGGTTCTTTGCATTTTACCTTTATGTCCTTCAACATTTGCTTATTCCATAATATGTGAGTACAATTAGTTGTTGTTGCAACATATTCTAATTCAGTTGTTGATAATGATGTACAACTTTGTTTCTTGCTCAACCATGAAATCAATCTACTACCTTGAAAGAATGCTCTGCCGATGGTGCTATTTCTGTCATCTACATCTCTTGCCCAATTTGCATCTTTGTATACACATAAATCAAAATTTTCATCTTTAAGATACCATAAACCAAGATTTGTTGTGCCTTGTAAATACCGGAAAATCCTTTTCACTGCTGATTCATGATTTTCTTTAGGATTACTCTGAAATCTTGAAACAATACATACTGCACTCATAATATCAGGTCTTGTTTGTGTCAAATACAGTAAACCTCCAATCATAGATTTATATCTTCTTGGATAAGCAGGTGTTGATTCATCCTTCAATGATAGTTTATCAGTTGTAGTCATAGGAGAACTTATCGGTTTAGAGTTTTCCATACCAAATTTCTTTAGTAGTTCTTTCAAGTACTTTGATTGACATATGAATATACCTTTACCAGTCTTTAAAATCTGCAATCCTAAAAAGAATTTTATCTCCCCAATCATAGACATTTCAAATTCTTCCTGCATCTTATTAGAAAAGTGTTTACACAATCCATCTTCTCCTCTAAAAATGATATCATCAACAAAAACTTCAATAACCAAGATGTCATCATTAGTCACTTTGAAATATAAGTTACTGCCAGCATCACCTTTAGTGTAACCAAACTTCAAAATATATTTGTCCAATCTAGCATACCAAGCTCTAGGAACTTGCTTTAATCCATATAAACCTTTTCTTAACCTGCAAACCATATCTTTGTCATTTGTCAAAGAAAATCCATCAAGTTGTTCAATGTAAACTTCCTCTTCAAGATCACCATTCAGAAATGCACATTTAACATCCATTTGATATACTTTATAGTTCTTGTGTGGTGCAAAAGCTAATAATAGTCTGACTGCCTCAATTCTAGCTACGAGGGCAAAGGTTTCATTGTAATCAATTCCTTCTTTCTATGAATATCCCTTACACACTAATCTTGCTTTGTTTCTGATTACCTTACCATCTTCATTAAGTTTATTTTTGAATACCCATTTAGTTCCAATTACATTTTCATTTTTAGGCTGGGGAACCAATGTCCATGTGTTATTCTTTTCAACTTGTTCCAATTCATCTTCCATAGCCTTAATCCAATGTTTATCTTCACATGCCTCAAAAATAGTTGCTGGTTCAATTTGAGAAATTATACATAGCTCTTCATTTTCTAGTCATCCTCTAGTCATTACACCTTGATACTTATTCCCAATTATCTGAATTTCAGAGTGATTCAATGTTACATACCTGGGTGTATTCACTTGTTGTTGTTCTTTAGTCACTGTGGAATTCTCAGATGATGTCGGTGTGACTGGATCTACATTCTGTACTGGTGCACTCAATGTAGGTTCATTTGTGATAATCTTAGCTACCGGTTCAGAGTCTCAATGATTTTTTGCACTCTTATTAAAACATCTATATGCCTTGCTCTTAGATGAATAACCAAGAAATATTCCTTCATCACTTTTAGGATCATATTTACCAATATAATCATCTCTCCTAATATAACATTTGTTTCCAAATATTATGAAATATTTAAGAGTAGGAGTGTAGTCACATAAATCTGTCCAGTTTAATTAAATCAATATTTGCTATTTATTTAATTAAAAACCCACTAGCCAACAGTTAATTAAATTAATATTTAATTAATTCATCTTTGAAACATTCTCCTATTAATTAAAAAAATTATTTAATTTATTTTAATTAATTCATTTAACCAAATTCACACTCAATTAAATGAATAAATCATATTTATTTCAATTTAATCCTCTTTCCTCTTTTAAATAAATTAAATAAAACATTTATTTAAATCATTACCCCGTCCCCCCCCCCCCCCACTTGCATTTTCCTACAAATGCAACTTGCAACCACAAATTGAAATAAATTAATTTTATTTTAATTAAAATCTTATTTTCCCTCACCCACCAAATCCACTTGCAATCCTAACCCCCTTCTAGATTCTTCTAAACCCTTCCTAATTAACCTAATCCATCCCCTAATTATTGTCACATTCCTAAGCAACTTGGAGTCACTTCTCAAAGACTTCAAAGTCTTTGAAAAGCATTAAATGCTTTGTGTGTTCAACAATTTAACCTCCAAAATCTTCCAAACCACTAATGGCTCTTACATGACCATATATGGTTAATTCCACTTGCACCCATGGTTAAGGACTTTAACCCTTAACTCAACCCTCATATGACTCATGTGTCTCCTCAAGCATTTATTGCTTTGACTATGGTTATCCCTATAACCCTTGCACAAGAGTTTATCCACTGGATAAAAGCTTTATTCTTTGAATAAAGAATTTATTCACTCAACCCAACCTTGACCTTAACTCCCAAGTTAACCTTCAGGTCATGTCAAGCATTTTATGCTTATTCCCTCTCCTCTCAACCTATATCATATTGTCAATTGTCATCCTAGGATTGGGTTGAAAGTCCTCACATGCATTGAATATCATTCAATCCCGACCCTTGTTGAGATTACTCAATCTCAACCATCCATTGCTCCATTTTACCTATAAATAGAGCCCATTTCCTCATAATCCAGATCTTGAAAACTTGTATGCATTTAATCTATAGTGAATTTTAGAGAGAGCATTTAGCATGAATCACATATATTGTCATTTTGGACTAAAATAAATCTTAGTTTATTTCATAATATATCTAATTAGTTTGGTTTACACTTGCATAGCATAGTTAAACATCTACAATCTTGAACCTCCTAAAGCATCCATAGTGCAAAAAGATGCTAAGAGCTACACTAATTTGGAACTTGGAGAGGAGAGGAACAAAGGAGAAAGAGCTAAGACCATGTTAGAAGGCATTTGGAGATGCCTTGTGATATTTGTTTCCCTAGTTAAATACTTTAGCATGTTTTTAGTGTCTCTTTTGATATGCCTGCTTAGATTAGTTTTTGGTTGAATAACACTAATTTTGATCCTTGTTTCTTGTCGCTTTTGTGTGTTATTCCACCACAGAATTTTATCTAACTCTTTTCCATTTCGTAGAGCATCATTTGGTGAACCCGACGTGAATCCAACACCCAACAACATTTTTTTATTACAAAAACTAACTTTTTTGACTATTTAGCTTGACACAGAGGTCGCGCTTTGGCGCTTTTGCCCGCGTTTTAGTGCTATTGTAATTTGATATTCTAGTGCTATTCTCTCAAATTTAGCGCTATTGTCCGTATATGAGCACATTTGAGTCTTAAGTAGCACGTTTTTTTGTATATTTAGCGCACTTGTTTTAGCTGTTGAAATTTTTAGTTTAGCGCTTTTGTCCACATTTTAGCGTGTTTGTGTTAAGTAGCACTTCTATTTTAACATAGAGTAGTGCTATTGTAACAGAACGTTGTAAAAAAGGCCATGTAATCAATAAAATAAATGTTTTTAGGCTTGTGGAAGCCCACCATATGGTCGAATTTTACTAACTTTTTGCTTCATGTGCAAGTTTAAAACTAACCCCGTTTGTTACTTAAAATCAAAAACTTTCATTTGGTGCTCTAAAACTCAACAACACAAATTTAATTCCTTGCAAGTTAGGATCCATTTTGTTTTGGTGCTCTAAAACTCAACAACACAAATTTCATTCCTTGCAAGTTAGGATCCATTTTGTTTTGGTGCTCTAAAACTCAACAACACAAATTTCATTTATTGCAAGTTAGGATCCATTTTGTTTTGGTGCTCTAAAAATCAACAACACAAATTTGCTTTCATTGCAAGTTAGGGATACACTTTAGTTTGGTGCTTAAAACAAAACAAGACAATTTTTTTTTTCTTGCATCAAACTTAAAAATCACAATAAACACTTCAATTTTTGGGCAAGTAAAAAGAACAATCAATTTGTGTCACTCTTTGTTGCAAAACAATTTTACTTCACGCAAATGTGTTTTTCATTAAGTTGACCAGGATTTCAAATTCTAGTTTACTAAAACATATTGTCTTTGAAGTTAAAAACAACATCATGGTTGTTGGAGCAACATCTCCAATTAGATAGAAAATCATTTGCAATGACAAGTTAAAAGGAACAAGTGTGTTTTGTGCTTGGCACACTTGTGCAAAAAGAATTTGTCGAGTGGTCCTACTTCTAACACAAACTATCCTCTCCCTTGGCTTTCGTGGTCCTAGGTGCAAGAGAAAAGTGTGAGTAACACTCAAAATTTTATCTTTTTAAGAGAGGCCTGCCAAGAGACACATCACTCTTGGGAATGACCTTGCACGGTAAATCCTTCAAGCCGCTATAGAAATCAGGTGAGAGAGAAAGCTATAGGCTTGGGTATAGTTGTTCCTACAGTGTAACTTGCCAAAAGGACAAATGGGCCCCACCACAAGTTACAAGGCTCTTAAGTGAGTCATTGTAGAATGAACTTATGTCCAAAAACATCGAACAATACTAAACACCTTTAAGTAGTAGCCCACACGTTCTATTGATTGAGGATATTTGTGATAAATTCAGTGCAAGAGCATAGAAGGTTTTTCTCCCAAGATACTCACCATACATATTTCCTTGAGTAGAAACATAGCTTTTTGAAAATTCACTGGTGGCTTGATGAAAGTGATGACTCCCCCATCATAGGGATCATCTATTTGTTATGCTTGTGCAAGACTTAGTATATCACATCCTTACCTGCCACGACGAGATTCATAAGGTATGTAGTACCAAAGTCGAAGAAATATCAAGATGTGGGCTGAAATTATCGCAACTCACCATTTGACCTTAGGGATAAAGATTGTTTGAAGTGTTTTCATTTTGATTCAAGACCAATGCAAATTGAGCCAACTTTAGGCTTTGGAAAACACCTAAAATACATTTGAAGAAAAGGGTCATAAAAAGTTCAAAAGATTGGGTTAATCTAGACCCATACTTGTGCCTTTTGAGGTAACATTCTTGTGTTTGTGTGCTTGCTTTGTTTTCTTGTCAAAGAAAAATTATAAAATCCAAAAACCAAAACAAAGTATTCATCCAATACAAACATTTTTCAAAAACAAAAGATAAAAAATGAAGAGCAACAACACAAAGTATCAAACTATATGACCATTCTTCACATCTTGAGAAAGAAGAATCTTTATCAAAATATCAACTTGAAGAAAAGACCATTGAGCTCAAAGGCTCTTATCAAAAAGAGGAAATTCTTCTATCTTAATAGACAAATCTTTGTCTCTCATAGAACCTCCCTATATTGCATGCATCTATATCTTCAAGGGAAATCAAATGAATTTGATCAAGAGTCATTAAACCGCAGAGATTTTAGCAAATACTGAGCTTTGAGTTATCACAAAAACAAAGGAGGCAAAATCAATCCTGACTTCTTTCTAGACATTTGCATCACATATAACATAGCGCGGGAAGAACCACCAACTCCCAAAAGAGAAGAAGAATAATTTGTCCCATATGTGACACAAAGCTTTTATTGAAGTTCACATTTCATCCATTATCATATTCATATCTCATCAAATCCATTCCAACTCTCAAAATGTCAAGATGTTTTTGTCCTAAGTTCTATTTCGATATTGCTTGAATCAAACACAAACACGTCACTTTTAGAGTGTCTCTACATCTAGGATAAACTCATCCTAAGAGGCATTTCTACGTAGGTTAAAACTAGTCTATGAGTGCATCCTCTCATTACTAGGTAGTTGAGTGTGTTAAACATCTCAGATCTCTCTAAACCTTATCACATCAAACTTTGTCAATCAAACACAACAAGCAATTCAAGAAAGAACTTTGGTAGCATCTACCTTTAGTGCTAGAGATTCATATGCAACACACTTCACAAAACTTCAATCTTTCATTTCATCACCAACTCATCATCATTTTCAGAAAACTTCAACAACAACTTGTAAACAAAATGGCTCAAACCAGATCTAGATCTAGACAACTTGAGATAGAAGAGGAAGAGGAGGAAAATCTCAATGAATTCAAAGAAGCTCTTGGAGGAAATGCAAATGATGAAAATCCAAGCACTCCTACTCCTACGGCAATAGAAAGGGCACAACACAACCCTCTCTTTAATAGGATTTTTGATGAAATACTCAAGAGTAATGCTGATGCTCACTTTTTAAGACTTGCTCAAGAAAGAGCTAAACTACCGTCTGACTTTGATGTGGCACAACTAAGACAAGCATCAAAATTCCAAAGTTGTAATGAGGATGAAAGAGGTTGAGATCACATCAAATACAATCTTCATCAAGGTAATCCACCACCTCCTCCTCCTTCAAATGAAATAGAAATGTTGCGGTAACAAGTCGAGAATCTCGCCCAACAACTTCATAGTGGTGTGAAAACTAATCAAATTTCACTCAATGACATTTGTCCCTATCCCTTTGATAGGAACCTTCATATGCCACCTTTTCCACGAGGGCTCGAAACACCCAAGTTTGAAAAATATAGAGGAAAAGGAGATCCTCGAGATCATGTTCGAGAATTCCATTCATCTTGCCTCAAAGTGGCATACGAGGATACATACCTAATGCGCCTTTTTCTCCAAAACTTGGGAGGAACAACCACATCATGGTTTTCACGATTACCAGATGGCATTAGGACATTTGAAGAACTCATCCAGAAGTTCCTGGCACATTACTCACACAACATTGAACATGATATCACCATGGCTGATCTATGTAACACTAAACAAAAACTAGGTGAGCTATTTTTTAGTCTTTTTGCAACGATGGCGTCAAATGTCTAACAGACGTTCTCTTCAGTTGCCTGAACAAGAACTAGTGGAAATATTTATTTCCAACTTAAATGATGAAATGAAATTTCACTTAGACGTGAAAGACATAGATTCTTTCAATGACATGATCACAAAAGGCTTGAAATGTGAGCGGGCTCTCATTAAGAAAGGACTTATCAAAATATACAATGAACCAAAGGATGGCCCTCGTCCACGCTTCAATGGTGACAAGCCTAACTTTTGGAACAAAAACCAAAATATCATCAATGATGGGGTTGTGGACGCAAGAACTATCAAAAGTGCACAACCTGTGGTTCCATATGTAGGACAGAACCCCCCACCCAAGAATAACACAATTGCTTCTCCAAATCAAGGATGCAACACATCTCAAGAGGAACCCAGACAACGTCAACAAAATTTTAAACCAAAACGAACATACACTCCTTTAGGGGAACCCATCGAAATAGTGTTACATCAATTGGTTTCTCAAAATCTGGCTACCTTACCCAAAACATCAAATTATGAACCTCAAGTCAAACCTTCATGGTGGAGGGATACTGAACATTGTGATTTCCATCAAGGGAAATGACATAAGACAAGCAATTGTCATAGATTGAAAGATCTTATTCAGGATCTAATTGACCGAGGTGAAATCGAAATCGAAGGACATGACCCAAAAATGACAAATAATGATCATCTTATGTTCAAAAATCCACTTCCATCACATGATAAAAGGGGTCCTTCTATTCTAGGGAGAATCATAGATACTACCAATTATATGCAAGTTACATATAATTACACTGTGAATCACCTATACAATGTCGATGAGCAAATTGCAACTATTACCATTAAAAATCCCAGCTCCACTTGCAATGTTGTTACACGTCACAACAAGATTACCATAAAAGCGGCTCCAAAAGGCACCCCATCTATCCCAAAGCAATATAACCTTGTAGACAAATTAGACAAAATGTCTGCACTGATATCTATCTTAGAGATATTGCACCTATCTCCATCCCATAAAACAATCTTAGATCAAGCTCTCCAAGAGGCGTCAGTACCTACAAACCTAAATACAGATCAGTTCCAAGCCATGGTTGGAAATCTAAGGTCATCACCTTGTCTCACTTTCTCTGTAAGTGACAACACATCCTTCTAGGAACCTCATAACGCCTCACTCCATATTGAAGGGTTTATCAACCAACACAGGATCAAGCGAATCTTGATCGATAATGGAGTAGGCTTGAATATCTGTACTCTACAATTAGTCACAGCTTTGGGATATGCAATTGAATCAGTGGATCCCTGCAAGATCACAATCAAAACCTATAATGATGCAGAGCATTCATCCAAAGGAGTTGTTGTGCTACCAATCCGAGTGGGCCCTGTGGTGAAACACATCATCTGTCAAGTTCTAGACCTTAAACACATCATGCACACATATATAAACCTGCATATACATCATTAGCATCACATTCACAAAACATGCATATAGACATCATGTCGGCATAAATCATCATACAAACATGCGTATAGGACTCATCTCATATACACATACATAAAGCAAGTACAACTATTCCATCTAAGCATAAAATCATAAAATCATCATCCTGCATAAGCATCCATACATGTCATCAAAATGCATATCATCACAAAAATAAGGGATCTCCTCATATATCATATCATATCACAACAAATATATATATATATCAGACTACAATGATGTCCAAAATATCGGCTACCAAGAGCCATCCAAGACATAGTCCAAAATAACAATGATAAAATACATGCATACAAAATGCTCTCTCAGATGCCACTCTGACTAGATGTTGCACCACCATCACCACCTGCTCCCCCACTAGTCCGCGCCCCACCTGATCTATCTCTTTATGGAGGACCCATCACACCACCACTGCTCTGCATCCTTTGAGACCACTCTGATCTCACCCGCCGCATATGTGAATAGCTAAGTACTCACTGACTAGCTGGCATTGCCTGCTCATATAGCCCCTGCCAATAATCTATCTCCTCCTATGCTCGTCACATCTCCCTCATCACATCCCTAGTAGGACCCTGTGATCCTACTCCTACTCCCACCCGTACTCTCTCCTACAACGCCGCAAATCTCTCCACGGCCTCATCCCTCTCCCACAACACCATAGTAAGCTCTGACTCTTGCATAAATAGCTGCCACCTCTGCCTCCAAATCCTCTACGCGAGTCTGCAAATATCCTATCATATGATCCCGCAGATCTCCACCTATAACTCCCTCCCCCATATCCATAGGTTCCTCCCTAGTGGCTCCCTCTTCATTGGCTCCCTCATTTGTATCCATAGGTGCCTGTCCCTCACCTGCATCCCTGCCACCTAATCTCATACCTCCCTATATCAACGGTCCCTAAGATAGCCACAATGGCTGCCCACCTCTCCCTCTCCGCTATAATCGACCACCACCCCCAACGACCAGCTTCATGCTCCACCACCTCCTCCAAACCCACCACCCCCTCCTCCTCCTCCTCACCAGCATCCCCTCTCCTCTGTGCACCTACTACTTTGTGACCTCCTCTCCTCCTCTATCTTCATCCCCTCTCCTCAAAATCTTGAATTGGCTCTATCAGATCTGATATCTGAGGAATTGGATGAGCTGCAATATACTATGTATACTCCTCTGACACCCCAGCATCAACCATCCCTGGCCTCATATGCCATGGTCTCACCTGTAGTGTGCGAAACTCTACTAATGCCTGATCATACGGTAATACTGGCCCCCATAAGTACCTCTCTTTGATCACCCTGACATACTCTACTGAACTACTAGGCAATCCCTGCCTCTGCCTAAACTATCTCAACACCCTGCCCGGAAGTTGTCTCTCCACATTGTACGCTGCCCTACCAATGAGGAATCGAGTCATAAAAACATATAGCAACGCCTCCGCATGATCCTCCCATAGTTCACACTCAATGTACGACCTCCAGATCACTGTATCCAAGTCATCTAGTGCCTGCCACCACCACTCTAACTTCACTAGGTGGGGCTGACTCATCATCCCTCCATACATGTATACATAGGGCTGATCCACTACTCGGAATCTCAAACTAACTGGTCGAGTCACTAGTAAATGCTCCCATGCCCAAATATGTAGTAACGTGATACCCACTTCCAAGGAGCTCATCCCCCGATATGCTACCTCATGTAGCTCTTGATATAAGTGCGATAGCACGCACGATCCCCATGCAAACCGGGTCCCCTCTGTAATCATCTACTCGATCACCTAACCCAAACCAACGGCAAGTCCATGCGATCGTTTATCTGGACACAGCAATCCCCCAACAATACCTAATAGAACTGCTGGTAACGGCTCATACAACGCAACTATGTCCTCCCAAGCTATCAATCCATCATCAATATACACATCCTCCTCAAAAAATTTCTGCACTGCTAGGGTCCCCCATGCTCAGTCATAACTCACAAGCTCTCCTTAGATAGGAATGTGCAGAATGCACCATACATCCTCCAGAGTCACTGTCATCTCTCCCTATGCTAAGTGAAAGGTACATGTCTCACTATGCCACCACTCTGCCAATGCTATAATCAAACTGTGATTCATTTGAATCACGGGCATATATATCACATCGTACAGGCTTGTCGCGGCAATGCAATCCACCTCAGCCTCTATCAACCAATCGCGTAGCACTTGGGTGGTGGGATACCTCTAGCATAATTGTAAGATGCAAAGATCCTCCTACACAAGTGCATCAACCATCATCATCAGTTGTTTTGTTTCAAACTTTCTTAAGTTTAAACCTAGATTATCAACAGATACTCTGATCAAGTATCTTCGGGTCTCAACAGGTAAGCAATCATGGCACACCTAGACTTTAACAAACATTTATCCTAATGACCTAAGTCTCATTAGGGTTGCTATGGTTCAAAACAACTCTCACCTCATCTCTCCATCCATCCATCATTGGCATCGGAAGATATTTTTTGTTCAAACAAATTGGGGCATCTATTTTCCTACACAAAAGCGCTATCATGCACACAACAACGTTAATCTTTTAACAAAAGTGCTCAATCAACTAGGCAATAGCACTCAAACAACAATAGCATTATATTGACTACACAATAGTGCTACCTCATCATAACAACACTCAATCAACTACCTAATAGTGCTAAACAAATGAAAGTGCTGAAATAGCTATGCAATAGCACTACCTTGGCAAAAGCGCTAAAACCACTACGCAATAGTGCCATAGCGGCACAATAGCGCTACTTAAGTTGGCAACAGCGCCAAAACATAGTTTTAGCACTATTGTCTTGACTCAACTTGGACCTAGCTAAAAACATATAAAAAATGCACAAAATTAAAAAAGTTCAAATTCACATACTGCTGGTCCGTAGTCGTCTGGCCGCTGGAATCGACAAACTCACTCTAATCGGTGCTCTGCTATGGGAACCAACATCCTGACTGTTGCTTCCTCCTCCAAAAAGTCACTATCAAAGCTAAGATTTCACTATGGACGCGAGTGCAAATGAGTCTATTTTCACCCCTTTCTCTCCATATAAACCCTTCGCCATAACCCTAATTTTCCCCCACTCACAGTCGTGGTCCCTGTGAACGTCCCGAGCCTCCCATTTCTCTATTTTGTCTCCGATTTCTTCTATTTTTCACCAGTATTGCTAACTTCTTCTCTTTTACCACCCTGCCAATTTTCATTCTTTTTCGAGAGATCACTCAATTTTTCAAAAAAAATTGGCCCATCTCTTGAGGGGGCATACCACCCATTAAATTAACATTTTATGGGGCATATTTCTTCACACCTATTTTTCTTTCTTTGAAATGACGCGATAAACCGCACCGTCTCAAAGAGGGGCAAATGTAGTCACATAAATCTGTCCAGTTTAATTAAATGAATATTTGCTATTTATATGATTAAAAACCCACTAGCCAATAGTTAATTATATTAATAGTTAATTAATTTATCTTCAAAACATTCTAATATTAATTAAATAAATTATTCAATTTATTTTAAATAATTCATTTAACTAAATTCACACTCAATTAAATGAATAAATCATTTTTATTTCAATTTAATCCTCTTTCCTCTTTTAAATAAAATAAATAAAACATTTATTTAAATCATTATCCCCCCAACTTGCATTTTCCTGCAAATGCAACTTGCAACCACAAATTGAAATAAATTAATTTTATTTTAATTAAAATCCTATTTTCCCTCACCCACCAAATCCACTTGCAATCCTAACCCCCTTCTAGATTCTTCTAAACCCTTCCTAATTAACCTAATCCATCCCTTAATTATTGTCACATTCCTAAGCAACTTGGAGTCACTTCTCAAAAACTTCAAAGTCTTTGAAAAGCATTAAATGCTTTGTGTGTTCAACAATTTAACCTCCAAAGTCTTCCAAACCACTAATGGCTCTTACATGACCATATATGGTTAATTCCACTTGCACCCATGGTTAAGGACTTTAACCCTTAACTCAACCCTCATATAACTCATGTGTCTCCTCATGCATTTATTGCTTTGACTATGGTTATCCCTATAACCCTTGCACAAGAGTTTATCCATTGGATAAAAGATTTATTCTTTGAATAAAGAATTTATTCACTCAACCCAACCTTGACCTTAACTCCCAAGTTAACCTTCAGGTCATGTCAAGCATTTAATGCTTATTCCCTCTCCTCTCAACCTATATCATATTGACAATTGTCATCCTGGGATTGGGTTGAAAGTCCTCACATGGATTGAATATCATTCAATCCTGACCCTTGTTGAGATTACTCAATCTCAACCATCCATTGCTCCATTTTACCTATAAATAGAGCCGTATTCTTCATAATCCAGATCCTGAAAACTTGTATGCATTTAATCTATAGTGAATTTTAGAGAGAGCATTTAACATGAATCACATATATTGTCATTTTGGACTAAAATAAATCTTAGTTCATTTCATAATATATCTAATTAGTTTGTTTTACACTTGCATAACATAGTTAATCATCTACAATCTTGAACCTCCATAAGAATCCATAGTGCAACAAGCTGCTAAGAGATACACTAGTTTGGAACTTGGAGAGGAGAGGAACAAAGGAGGAAGAGCTAAGAGCATGTTAGAAGGCATTTGGAGATGCCTTGTGATATTTTTTTCCCTCGTTAAATACTTTAGCATGTTTATAGTGTCTCTTTTGATATGCCTGTTAAGATTAGTTTTTGGTTGAATAACACTAACTTTGATCCTTGTTTCTTGTTGTTTTTGTGCGTTATTCTACCATAGGCTTTTATCTAACACTTGTCCATTTCACAAAGCATCGAGGATTATTACCAAACCATAGTTCATGAGGGGTCTTACTAGTTTCACCTTTGATGTGAACTCTGTTGAATGTGTAAACCGTTGTATTTACTGCTTCTCTCCAATACACATGAGGTAGGTTTGCTTCTGATATCATGCTTCTAGCTGCATCTAGAATAGTTATGTTCTTCCTTTCCACAACTCCATTCTATCGGGGTGTCCGAGGTGCTCATAGTTATCTTCTGATTCCATTCACTTCATAGAATGTATTAAAATCCTTAGATGTGAATTCACCTCCTTGATCTGATCTCAAGCATTTGATTTTCTTACCGGTTTAATTCTCTACTATTACCTTTTATAGTTTGAATTTCCCAAAAGCTTCAGATTTCTCCCTAAGAAAAGTAACCCAAAACATTCTAGAATTATCATCAATGATTAGCATAAAATATCTATCTCCTTGTAGACTTCTAGTTCTTGCTGGACCACATAAATCAGGATGAATTAAATCAAGAACATTATTGGATTTTTTTGGAATACTCTTAAAAGTTGTTCTAACTTTCTTTTTAAATTGACATTCCTTACATACCAGATTGTGAGGTTTTACAATCTTAGGTAAATCCCTTACTACCTTATTTTTACTGATCTTTATGATGCAATCAAAATTTACATGACAAAGTCTCTTATGCCATAACCAATTTTCATCAATATGTGCAATCAAGCATGCTTCCTCATTATTATTCAAATGAAAGATATTACCTCTAGTCTGATTACCAGTTGCAATTTCCAAACCAATTCTATTTATGATTTTTGCATTTACCATTCTTGAATTGTAACCGAAATCCTTTTTAAACTAATTGAACAACACTCAAAAGATTAAGCTTCAAACCAACAACACTCAAAAGATTAAGCTTCAAACCAACAACATAATAAACATTGTCAGTATTGTGCTTACCATCAAAAGATATAGTATCTTTTCCACTAATCAAAAATGCTTTATCATCCCCAAATCTTACTAGACCTCCATTGTCTTCCTGAAAGGTTAAGAATTTACTTTTATCACCGGTCATATGATGTGAACATTCGGAATTAATGATCCATTCATCCTTTTCCTCAATTTTACCTTCCAGGGCCTACTGTATCGATTGTACAATAGGTGTTGGTTGATCTTATGTTATTGCAACAATAGCCCATCCATTGTCTATCGGTTCCTGATCAAAATCATCAGTAACTCCTTCATCAACATAGTAACATGATTTGTCTCTATTCTTCTTGAATATGTATGTCTGATATTCAGGGTTAGGCTTATATGTTCTTTTAGCTTCTTATTTCAATCTTGAATGTCCATCAAGACACCTAGATGTCATATGACCAATTTTATTGTAGTTAAAACACTTAAATGGTGCTTTACCTTCATACTTACTTCCAACTAGACCTTTAGGCATTTTTCTCACAAATAGTGCTTCAAGCTCTTCAAATTCTTTATTTTCCCTTCTGATATCTTCAAGTTCTCTTGCATAAAGTGCTTTTCAATCAGATTTCTCAGATGATGATGATGATGCTACAGATGATGATGATGCTTTGAAAGCTAAATCTATCTTAATTGTAGCAACATGACCAAATTCCTCAAGTTCAAAAGCTGAAAGTTTTCCAACCAAGGTATCTCTAGATACTAATGTATTAGGCATTGTTCTCAATTCATTAATAGCAGTTACTTTCATTTTGTATTTTGGTGGCAATTCTCTTAAAACTTTAGAAATAATTTCATTTTCACTTAAGGATCCTCCACAACATTGTATACCCAAAAAAATTTCATTAACTCTTTCCATAAAAGCAGAAATCCTTTCATCTTCTTCCATTTTCAGATTTTCATACCTGACCCGAAAACATTTCAGTTTTACAATTTTGACTATGGTATCAACTTCATTCAATGTCTCCAATTTGTCTCAAATATCTTTAACAATAGATCAGTATGATAATCCCATGATTTGCTGATCTGACAATGTGCTCAAAAGTGCTTCTCTTGCTTTACAATTATTCTCTTGATCTTTAGCCAAGTTTGGTGGATTAGGTTGACTCTGTGTAGGACCAACATATCCATTCTTTGTAACATTCCATATGTCTCTTCCAATGCAATTCAGATGTGTCTCCATTATGATCTTCCATATACCATAGTTAGTTCCATCAAGTTTCAAACTATACTTCCTGAAATAGTTAGTTGCCATAGAATCTCCTCAAGCTATTAAACTTCTAAAAAAAGAGGACTTGGTTCTGATACCAATTGTTAGGACCTAAAGGCAACTAAGAGGGGGGGGTGAATAAGTTGTGTATTAATTTCAACCCAAACATAACTTAATCAAACTTGATGCATAATACCAGTAAACCAAACTTAATTTCAGTTAACAGTTTAACAGTTAATAATAATACTGGTAAAGTTTAATGCATGAAACCAAAAGACAAATAACATCCACAACACATAACGTAGATATTTTTATGTGGAAACCCTATAAGGGGAAAAACCATAGTGGGAAACCTTACCCATAATCAGATGATACTACTATAGATAGTATGTGTGTACAAATGGGGTGTGCACATGCAGAAAGGCCAACTGCCAAGAGCTCACTACTCAATCACAAAATGAGAGTCACACTGACTACAATTGGATGGTTAAATCCAATGATAATGTACTGCTCAAAATAACATCTTCATATGATAGATTCCATACCGGTTAAGCTCTGATTGTCTTCTTAAAACCTTCCTTGAATCTTTAAATGATGTCTGCGTTAGTAGCTCTGCTTATATTCACATATACCTTATTACATTCCTCTTCCACTTCTACTACTTAATCTCACAAATGAGATCTTAAATATATACCAAAACCTAAGACCAAATGTGTAGGTCAGCTCACTAAGAATATTATAGTTAAATCAATTACAAACAAATCAATATGTGATGCATCATGTTGGCTCAATGCATTTACAATAATAACCAATCATTAAATCATCTCCATAATGTGTCATGCTGATCTAGAATAGATAATGCTTGCCAGTCCATAACCTAGACCAATTTGCTGGCAACAACAAATATGCAAACTTGATTAGACCAATAACCAAATCACCAAAACCAAGTGTCCAAACCATGTCTTCGACATAACCAAGTAATCTCCAGATGATAATAGATCATCCTCAGTGTCGGTGAACAATATAACCTATTAGTGAACCAAATACCAGTGACTGTGCATAAGTCACTAAACATGGTAGTGAACATAACCAAAGATCTCCTGTGTTGATAAGTGTTGACAAGTGTTGACATCCATGACAAAACCAATACAACATATCCATAATACCAATATTTGATACTTCTTACCATTTTTGATGATGAGATAACTATTCTTTTCTCCATCATGATAGGCTTTAACATAATATTGCCATGGACAGCCCAAAAGAAAATGACAAGCACCCATAGGTAATATGTCACATAGAATTTTGTCTTTGTATTCACTAATTTCAAAGTCCACCCATTCTTGTTCATCAAATAAGACATGTTGACCCCGGTTGAGTCATGACACCTTATAGGGAGTGAGATGAGGTAATCTTTTCAGTTTTAACTTATCCACCATTTCAACTAAGACAATATTCTTTGTGGAACCTGAATCCACAATCACCTTAAAAATTTTTCCATGTGACTTACAAGTGGTCCTAAATAGACTTTTCCTCTGTGGTGGCTGTTGAGCCTGGGGTATCTTTAACATTGTTCTTCTGATCATTAAATTTTCTCCATCTATCACTAGCCCTACCATGTTGATTGGAGAGGTCACACTTTGAGTATCCTCCTCTTGCACTAACTGAGTCCTTCTTTCACTCATGTATGAGCTTGTTGAACTTGAGGCTTTTCCTTGGCACCTTCTCATAGTATGTCCATATTTCCTCTCCCTAAGCTTCCAAACCTACCCCTAAAATTGCTTCTCCCTCTAAAGGATCCTCTATATGTTCCTCTTTGTGTGTCTCCACTTCATTCTTGGTTTTGATGTTCATTTCTTGAAGCACTCTACCCTCTACCAAAGGTTCCTCTACCTTTGAAATTCTTACCACCTCTATGCTTCTGATTTTGCTCACTTCTCCTTTTGATCTTTTCCTCTACTCTTAATGCCAACAGAAAACACTTATGAATAGTGTCTGGTTTGAGGACTCTTATTTCATCTTGTATGTTTTTCCTAAGACCATTCATGTATCTGGCAAATTTCTCCACTTCATTCTCATGTTTCCTAGCCCTCAAACTTAGCTTGTGGAATTCCTCGGTGTATGGATTGCCATCTAGTTCCCTTTGTTTCAAGTTTTACAATCTTGTGGATTTGAACTTCATAATCTCCCAGTAGGAATTGAGCTTTCATCCTTAACTTCATACTTTCCCATGAAGTTATCTTTCTCTTACCTACTTGTATCCTTTCAACTTGCATCATATTCCACCAAACTAGGGCTAATCCCCTCAATCTTGAATTGGCTACATTTACTCTTTTCTCCTCTACTACCTCCTTATAATAAAAATGATTATTCAATGCTTCTATCCAATCGAACAACTCCTCTCCATTGATATTTCCTCCATAGGTGGGTAACCCATGCAAATTATCCTTGGAGATACATTTGACTGCATCCAAGAATAGTTTTTGGTCTTGAGGCATAGCTACTACTATTTGATCCTCCTCATCTTACCCTTCTTCATCTGTCTCATATCCCCATTCTGTCCTAACCTTCCCCTTCTCCTTCTTAACTTCTAGGGTCCCTTTATTTCCTCTCCGATCCTTCAATCCTTCTAACATCTCTGTCACCATTTGTCAGATGGCTTTTGGAGTCATTGCCTTTGGAGGCATTGAACTTGCTTTTCATTCTTCACAGTATAACATACACCAATGTTTCAAAGGGTGGCTCTGATACCACTCTGATGCATAGATTCTTGGAGTTGATCCAAATCACCTAATTATCTTTCTTGTTCTCTCTCCAACCTACTAACTACTCAAGCCCTTCCAATGGTACTTGGTATAGGTTTTGATGATTAGACCTCCAAGACCTAATCGAATTTATCTTTCATCCAAGGTATAGCCACAAGTTTTTTACACAACTCTCCCTATTGAGGATTTCCCCTCAATCCCTATCACGCCTCCCTAGTGCTCCAACAACCTCTACAAAGGATGTTAATTCACCAATTTGTTCTATACCTGTAAAATGAATTTACATAGTTTCTTTGATGTATTTTAGTGGTTTTATCACCGTCAATCCTATATCCAAGACTTCTAAACCTCTCTATGTCTTTATCGGAATCCAAATAGGCCTAATGCAATTAGCCCTCCTATTACGATTCTCAGGGATTAGTTTCAAATATTCCCACACAAGGCCACAAATAAATTATATATTTGAGTACCCTTTTTCGAGTTACAAATAATATTTCAAAATGCCATCTAGGTTCTCCATACACACGGCGTTTCCAATGCTATCCTATTTTTAAGGGTTTTAGGTCTACCTGAATGACTTGCAAAGATGGCTTTGGAAAGCTTCACCAGTCAAAGCCTCTACAAAAACCAATCAATGATTCTTTAAGGGAATTCAGCTAGGTCTCCAAACATGTCTCAACTTTCCTTCTACTAATCCATGTGTGCTCTAGAATCACACATCTTCTGCTGACCTAGTCTCACCAACTCCTAGTTGTGAGCCTAGGGTATCATTGTATATTCACCTCAAAGGTCTGCAAAGTTACAAAACCTACTCTAAACATATTTATAGACCCTAACCTAGCATTCCAATAGATTTCAATGGGTGCCATCAGTGCATGCTCAGGTTAGAGCCATTTTTTCTTTAACCCTAGTTTACAAGGGTTTTGCACCTAGTCACAGAGAATGGTTCTAATCTCTGCAACCAGACACAACCAAAGTTGGATATATGCCTTTTTATAAAGTAGATTCAATAATCCTTCATCCCCTACAACTAAATTCTTCTGACAAGTCCGTACTGGACCATACAATGCAACAAAAAAAAAAAATAGTCAAAACGGTATAAAAACAAGATTTTCCTCTTATATCCAAAACTTTCTTTTCATTCCAAATCCTCCAACCTGTACAATGACATTGTTTTTGGCTTATATCATCATGATTTAGCTGGTTAGAACCAACTCCTTCACCAACAATCAACAAAAATGCAACTTTTTGCAATATTGCAAATGTTGCTTACCACTTTTTACAACTTTTGGTTCTTAGGATGCAAACTTGCACTCAAGTGCACTCCAAGGCTCAAAAAGGCCCTCAATGCATCCTAGGAGACCTAAAAAAATACATGACAGCCTATTACATGATGACTCTATTCCTAGAGTAGTACCGACAACAACATTGTATCTTTTAAGTCTATCAACATCCCGAACACAACAAAATCTTGGACAACTGAACCATGACTTCATGGAGCCCCAAATGGTTGTTCCATTTATTACAAATTTAAAGATAACATAAATACTTAGAACAAACAAAAATTTGATAGGTGCCTTGCACTACAAATGCTTCTTGAATTCTGTATGATTATATTTATTGCTTGCTGAAAATTATGAAATGCTTACTTATAAATGTTTATGAAGTTGTGCCTATATAAATTAAAAGTTTGATTCCTTGACAAAGATTGCTTTTGAAAATACCTGATTTAATTATATAAGATCAACAACAGACCAGTGCCTTCATCCCTTACTGATTTCATACTATTTCAAATTGAAATATCCTGCCTTAACCATGGAGATGGTTTTAATAACTTGTTTTCCAAACAAGACCATCACATCAAAAGAATCTATATGGATTGTAATTGAAATATAAAATGCAATTAGTCTTATTGGATTTTAATTTTTTTCAAAAAGACCAATAAGACAATTTGAAACTTGCCAACCAACCTTTCAAACTGATGCTCAAACTAGAAATTAATCTCAATAACAATAGCATAAGATAGCACATTGACACAATCTAATAAAATATATTTATCACATGGAACTAATCAATAAATTGAAAAGCATATACCATTCAGAATGAAGAATACTTGAAATTTAAATTGAAAATAGATAATCAAACTAGTTTATTTTAATATGTATCATCTATCAACTTTGATATTTCTAGAAAACAAACTACATAAGTGTTGTTTAAAATTGTCTTGATAATATCATAAAACTTGAAGTATCTCCCCCACTTTTTCTAAAAGATCCTCCATTTATAGATGAGGATTCAATTTGAAAGTGAAAGGGCATACCCTTTCATTAAACTAAAACTAACAAAAACTAACTAAAAACTAATTTCCTAAAAACTGTCTTTACAATATGAACATTATAAAAACATAGAAAAACATGACTCTGGGCTCCAACTTAGACATTAGGCCAGGTCTCCCAACATCTTGCTGCACTTCTGGATATGCTCCAAGTACTTCTCTAACTTATATGTGTCTACATTGTAGATGATATCCCTGACAATGACTTCTAGCGTGACAAAGTTTTCCATCTATTTCACAGTCTCTTTCAATTAAATTCCATCAATTTGGGCAATATCAAGGGCAACATTGAGAAGAATACAACATTCTAAGATCCATACATCTTTATCCTTTATCTCACCCTTCTGATCAATTAACTCAAGGAAACCATGTTGAACAGTGTCTTTGCACTCATCATATTCTAATTGTAATTCTTCATCAAATTTATTGTGTTTAGCCAGCAACCTCTTTATTTTTTCAATTTCTTCTGTTTCCACTTTGGCCATTGTTTTATCATGCAACCTTTTTCCCAATCTATTTGAAATTTTATTGTGTGAAACTGCATTGTCCATGTTCTTTTGAAATATTGTCAAGAATTGTTTTAGAAAGCCTTGTAAAACCTCAAATCTTTTAGTTGGTAATACACCAGCAGTATCTACCCTCACACTTTGCATCTGTTTTAATATCCTTTTATTTTCTTATTGCAACTCCTCACATATTTTCTTCCATTGAGAGTTATCCGGAGTAAGAACCATTGGCACCTATTTCCCACTTCTCCTTAGCATTTCTTCATACAATACCTTGGACTGGTTCCTCTCCCTCACTACTCTGACCATCTATGCTTTATTGAATTTCGAAATATCCACTCTGATATCAGTAGAAACAATTGGATCAATTTCACCAACTTTGAGTTTCATCATATGGCCAAAGGCCTTGTCGACATAAATCATCTTTGGTCTCTTGTGGGGAGGGTACATAGCCCATAAACTCAAAGATTCCTCATCCTGGTCAAATTTTGAACCAATAAATACATCATTTACACCTTGTATATTCAATTTGAATTCCTTGTTTTCTAAATGCAATAAACTATGAAAGATAAAAGAAGCACTGAGGTCCCATCTGGGAAACAAAATCACCCCGGCCTCTATAAGAAGTTGCCTCCCCTTTTGAGGGGTCATTGTGGTTATCTCTACATCAATTTACTCTTTTAATTTATTTAACAACTCATCCTCATTATCAGGTGTTATGTTGGGAATAGAGTCCCTCAATTTCTTCCCTTTAAAATTGCGCAAGAATAATTTAAATTCTTTGGAATGAATAAAAACATCATTAGAAAAAAAAGCAGAAAACTCCTCTAACTGAGAGTCAACATGAACTTCTAATGTTGTCTCTATTTGGCCCTGCATGTCTGGCTCTTCTTCCTTCTCTGGCACTTGCCATCTAGAGACAAATCCATTCTAGACAACTTGCCATCTAGAGATACCAACAAGTATCTTCCCTCACACTTTGCATCTGTTTTAATATCCTTTTATTTTCCTACTGCAACTCCTCACATTTTTTCTGTCATTGAAAGCTATCCAGAGTAAGAACCATTGGCACTTGTTTCCCAATTATCCTTAGTGTTTCTTCATACAATGCCTTGTACTGGTTCCTCTCCCTTAGTCCTTTGACCATCTATGCTTTATTGAATTTTATCAGCATAAACAATTGGATCAATTTCACCAACTTTGAGTTTCATTATATGGCCAAAGGTCTTGTCAACATCAATTATCTTTGGTCTCTTGTGGGGAGGGTACAAAGCCCATAACCTCAAATATTCCTCATGCTAATCAAATATTGAACCAATAAATACATCATTTATACCTTGTATATCCAATTTGAATTCTTTATTTTTTGAATGCAATAAACTATCAAAGATAAAAGAAGCACAGAGGTCCAATCCAAGAAACAAAATCACCCCAGCCTCTATAAGAAGTTGCCTCCCCTTTTGAGGGGTCATTGTGGTTATCTCTGCATCAATTTCCTCTTTTAATTTCTTTATCAACTCAAACTCATTATCAGGCATTATGTTGGGAATAGAGTCCCTCAATTTCTTCCCTTTAAAATTGTACAAGAATGATTTAAATTCTTTGGAATGAATAAAAACATCATTACCAACAAAAGAAGAAAAATCCTCTAAACAAGAGTCAAAATGAACTTCTAATGATGTCTCTATTTGGCCCTGCATGTCTATCTCTTCTTCCTTCTTTGGCACTTGTCATCTAAAGACAACTGCATTCTCATCAGATTCACTTTCTGCCTCCTCCTCCTCCTTGTTTTCAATTTCATGGAGTCTCTGTCTCTTTTCTGCTAGTTAATTATTCAATTGATCAATTACCTCTTTGGCCTCTGCATCTGCCATGTTCCTGAAGATATCTTCAGCCTCAATACAGACATGCAAATAATCTCCCAAGTTTTGCCTCTTCTTGCAAGAGTGAATGTATCCTTTAGGATCATAGTTTTTTTTGGCATAATTCTCAAACAAATTGTATTCTTCTATCACCTTCTTATCAGTTATTTCATAAGCTTTTGTTAACACTATGGTGAAATCACCAAAACTCAGTGTCCCGGGTAGGAAGTCTTGCTTACAAATATCTGCAAAATGTTTAGCATTGCACATACTCAATTGCCTCACAATCTCTAGATAAAATATTATGTTTGGTACTAGTTTTTGCAACATGTAGGGGCTCCCCTCAGATCCATATACTCTAAAACATGTAAAATCCTTATTCACAAACCAGTCCCCCCAGTTATGATCAACACTGTGTCTTTCATGATAATCCTTGGGTCTTAGGAACCTCTTGATCTTGTCAGAGATAGACCCTTCACATGAAATCACATACATTCGGTACAATGGCATCACAATTAGTTCTTCAAACTTAATATACGTGGACCTCATATATCAAGAATCCCAAAGAGATGTCCACAATTGGATGGGTTTCTCCTCACCTTCCCTGTTCTTGGTATTTAATTTTAGGCCCTTTTGCCAAAAACCCTTTACATATCCATAAAATAACACTAGATGCATCAATAGTGAATAAAATTAGAAATTGGAATTGATAACTCAATGATGAATGAATACTACAAAACCCGTACTAAGAGGGGGTGGTGAATCAGTACAGACAAAAACACACTCTTAAACTGGTTTGTCAGCAGACACTGTGCATTGACAGACAAACAGTAACACCGGTCCTAAAACAAAGTACAACTAGAAAAACCCAGAATAACTGAGACAAGCATAAACTAGTTGACACTTATCTTCTCACATAATCTAACACTTCATTTCCATTTCACCCTAATGCATGAATAGGTAATCTACCATCAAAGATATACATATAAGCAACTAGATCAATATGATTCACCACTTGACAGAAAACAACATAGCATCACATGAAGAAGACATCACACATGACACACATATTTTTCATGTGGAAACCCAACTGGGAAAAACCACAGTGGGGATGAATACCCACAAGCTTGTTTTTGAACTCTTTAGAAGTCCACTCTGTTAGGAGCCTAGTCCGGTTAAAGACTTATAAAAAAGGTTCTATTAGGAACCGATCCTGTTAGGGATCACCCGATTAAGGGATGGATAGAATACCCGGTTAAGGGTTAAACCCTGTTAAAGGTTACCTTGCTAGAGGATTTCAAGAAATCAATGGTTTTGAGTCACCCTATTAAAGGATTTATAGCAAGCTGATTAAAGCTACCCTATTAAGGGATTTCTCAACTGTTGAAGTGGTTAGAGATCAACAGGTATTACAATGATCTGGTAATAGCACTCAATGCCAATGCAGATCCACTTAAGATCCTCTTCACCTTCTACACTTACACTCTATAGGTATCACTTCTCTCCTCTGGTCTGGCAAGAATCACGTATCTCTTCTCTTGGATACACACACACAACTTTTGCCAACAACCCTAGAAAGAATCACAACATTGACCTTATAGGAAAACAGATAGGTCGGTAGCATAAACCCTAAACCCTAAACCTATTAGGTTAAGGAATTCAAATGGTTCAATCCTGGCCATTGAGCACGCTGCATTAATCTCCATCATTTGTTTTGCACCGATTTCATGGCGGCTGATAACCCATCACATGTTATCACCATTTACAGACTTCGCACATTCTCGAGGTAGATAGGAACAATATCCTTCATGCAATATCCTTCACACACACAAGGCATACGTGGCAACATGATATGTACTTCGTTATCATGCTAACTCATCACACAAAGTCACCGGTTGAGCCACACAGGCTTGAAGCACTTCAAACGGAAACCTTGAAGTTAAGACTACCAACCGATAGTCATACAATGCTTCCATGTGTTGGTTCCCATAACCATATGCTGGTTCACCTTGAACAAACACACCGCTTCACTTTGGCACTAATGCTAGTTCACAGTGTTATACTGGTTCTCACATATGCCAGATCTCTCCTCTTTAGCATATTGACATCAATGACAATATACAATGTCATTATGTCCTCATACCAGTTCACATAATGCCAATAGTCTCCCCCTTTGGCATTGATGGCAATATACAAAGATATCTCTCCACTTCACATCTTCTCCCCCAATTTCTGCAGATATCTTCTCTGCTTCACTTCTTCTCCCCCTTTGACAACAATGCCAAAGTGGAGGCACAAGCTTCCCTGTTCCATTATGTTGCTCCCCCTGAGGAGTAGCATCCTTCAACACATCAATCTTGAAAAAAAAATTGACTATGCAATACCTGACTGATGTGGAGCATATACCTTTAGTTCACCTCCTGAAGGGGTAGCACCCCTAATTCACCTCTTAAGTACATAAATGTAGCCTTTGGGAGAGGCTTGGTGAATATGTCTGCTAACTGCTCCTTACTGGAAACATGTTCTAGTGCAATCTCTTTGTTCTGAACCTTTTCCCTCAAGAAATGATACTTAAGCTCAAAGTGCTTGGTTCTAGAATGTAAAACCAGATTCTTGGAGATGTTAATTGTACTAGTATTGTCACAAAATATACTTACCGGTTCAGATATAGGAACTTTGAAGCCATTCAATACATGCTTCATCCAAATAGTTTGGGTAGAGTTCATAAAGGCTGCAACATACTCTTCTTCCACTGTAGACTAAGAGATACAACTCTGCTTCTTACTCATCCATGAGACCAGTCTACCACCGAGAAAGAATACACCATCGGTTGTGCTCTTCCCATCATCCATATTACCTACCCAATCAGCATCTATGAATACTTTCAAGTTGAAATCCTTGCTATATGGATACCACAATCCATAATCAATAGTTCCCTAAGAATCTGCTTGACTGCAACCAAGTGGGATTCTCTTGGACTTTTCTGGAACCTTGCAGTAATGCCAACTGCATGTGCAATATCTGGTCTGCTATGCACTACATAATGCAACTTACCAATCATTGATCGGTATTCCTTCTCATTAACCAATGCCGAGTCATCCTCTTTGGATAGTTTCCAACTGATCACCATCGGTATACCAGCCGGTTTTCTATCTTCCATGCCAAAGGTCTTCAACACCTCTTTGACATACTTGGACTGAGTGATAAAGATTCCATCTTTCATCTACTGAATTTGCAGTCCAATGAAGAACTTAATCTCCCCTATGAGTGACATCTCAAACTCTTTCTTCATCTCATCTGCAAACTCATGACTCATCTTATCATCTCCACCAAAGATAATGTCATCAAAAAATACCTCACAGATCAGGATCTGATCTTCTTTAGATTTCAATTAGATATTGCTATCTTCGCTTGTTCTCTCAAATCCAATCTTCAAAAGATGGGAATGCAGGCATTCATACCATGCTCTAGGTGCCTGCTTTAGACCATATAAGGCTTTATGTAGCCTACACACCATGTCATTGTCTTCAGATAGGGCAAACCCATCTGGTTGCTCTATATACACCTCCTCTTCAAGTACACCATTTAGGAATGCAGATTTTACATCCATTTGATATACTTTGAATCCTTTAAAAGTTGCATATGCAAGAAGCATATGAACTCCTTCCAATTTGGTTATAGGAGAAAAGGTTTCTCCATAGTCTTCTCCTTCTTCTTGGGCATATCCTTTACACACCAGTCTGGCTTTGTTTCTAATCACTGTGCCATCCTCATTCAGCTTATTTCTGAAAACCCATTTGGTACCGATGACATTTTTATGCTCCAGTCTGGGTACCAAAGACCATGTACCATTTCTCTCTATCTGGTCAAGTTCCTCTTCCATTGCCTTGATCCAGTCTTCATCTTTATGTGCCTCTTTGAATGATTTAGGCTCAAATTCAGAGATCATACATGATTTTTCTCTGACCTTTCTTCTTATAAGGATTCCTGCATCCTTATCTCCTATGATCTGCTTAGGATCATGATTCATCTTGACATACCGAGGAATGGTCTTAACATATTCCTCTTGCTTTTCTTCTTCATCCTCATCTCCATCAATATCATCATCTACATCTACTGATGTAGGAACACTATTACTAGTACTTGGTTGACTGACAACCAATTGTCAGAAGGTTACAACTGGTTCATTTACCACTTGCTCACTGCCAATTTCCTCAGTTTTCTCAAAGGTTTCATCAACTCTCACATTGATGCTTTCCATAATTCTTTGAGTCCTATTATTGAAACACTTGAGAGCTTTGCTTTTGGTGGAATACCCTAGGAATATTCCCTCATCACATTTCACATCAAATTTGCTCTGGTGTTCGCTCCTCTTGATGTAACATTTGCTACCAAACACTCTAAAGTAGCTAACCACAGGTGTCTTACTGATCCAATACTCATTAGGAGTTTTATCCTTACCTTTCTTGATGAGTACTTGGTTCATTGTGTAGACTATAGTGCTCACCGCTTCTCTCCAAAAGTTGTGAGCAACCTTTCCTTGAATTAGCATTGTTCTTGTTGCTTCAACCATAGTCTAGTTATTTCTCTCTGCTAGGCCATTCTGCTGTGGAGTCTGAGGGGTAGATAGTTGCCTCTTGATGCCATGTTCTTCATAGTACTTGTTGAATTCACCGAAAGTGAATTCCCCTCCTTGATTAGTTCTAAGGCACTTGATCCTTTTACCACTTTCCTTCTCCACTAATGCTCTAAAAGCTTTGAACTTTCCAAAAGCTTCAGACTTATCTTTCAAGAATGTGACCCACATCATTCTTGAGCAATAATCAGTGAGAATCATGGAGTACCTATCACCCTAAACACCTCTAGTTTTCATAGGACCACACAAATCAGTATGCACAAGATCAAGCAAATTGTCAGTAGTGAAAGATTTACCTTTAAAGGTCGAGAAAGACATATTCCCCAATTAACACTCTCTGCACAAGGTATTATCCGATTTTCTTAGCATCGACAACCCTCTAACTGCCTTAATCTTACTAGCCTTCACAATGTTATCAAACTTTACATGGCAGAGTCTCCTATGCCATATCCAACTATCATCAAATTTAGCCATAAGACATGTACTTATAATTGCATTTAGCTGAAATAGGTTACCTTTGGTTTGCATGCCAATGGCCACCAATTCACCATTCTTTCCTTTGATTCTGCACACTCCATTCTTGAATTCTTGAGTGAGACCATTGTCATTTAGCTGGGCAACACTCAGAAGGTTGTGTCTGAGACCATCAACCCAATACACATTGTCAGCACTACTCTTTCCATTTAGAGAGATGGACCCTCTGCCTTTAACCATACATGGTGCATCATTACCAAAGTGAACCACACCACCATCATACTCTTCCAAGGATAGAAACTTGTTCCGGTCACCAGTCATATGATGAGAACATCCACTGTCAATGATCCACTCATTGGAATTATCCAACTAGGAGACAAGAGCCTTCTTGTCTGACCCATCTTCCTTGATAACAACAAACACAATATCTTCATTTTCTTCATCCTCTGATTCCTTATCTGTGACACCTTCATCAACTGCAACAAAATAGTTTCTCCGGTTTCCTCCTTTGAATTTCTTGAACCTTTCTGGTTTGTCCTTGTTGTCGCCATTAGGATAGTTTACAACAATATGTCCTTTCTCGTTACAAGAAAAGCATTTCAAAGAAAGCTTACCTCTGTATTTGCCGGTTCCTTTAGGAAGTTTCCTAGCAAGGACAGCTTCAAATGCCATCAGAATCTCCTCATCATCCATTTCTCTGCTCTGTCTTGGTTCACCACTAGTGCTAGCTTCTTTTCCTTTTCTGGATGGTACAACAGAAGCTTTAAAAGCTGATTCAGTCTTTTGAACACTGCCATCAAAACTATTTAGCTCATAGGCTATCAACTTTGCAATGATGGAGTCTAGGGATACCTTAGTCTTGTCTATTGATCTTAGCTCCTGAATAGCAACAACCCTTATTGCATAGACTGGCTGTTAGGGTTCCCACAAATACTGAGAGGGGGGGTGAATCAGTATCTGACCGGTTATGAAATTTTCTTAAAACTTAATATGCAGAATATAAAGTAACAGTATATCGGTATGCAAGAATTAATGCAAATAACAGAATCAAAAGCATCCACATGAAAAGAACACCATAACACAAGATGTTTTATGAGGAAACCCGGTGTGGGAAAAACCTCGGTGGGATTTGTGACCCACAATATTCACTTACTGGCCAATCAGAGAATATTACTTACAATAGGGGCCTGCACATGCAGGAAGGCCAACTGCCTAGAGCTCACTGCTCAACAAGAAGTCACACTGACTTACAATGAGGATTTACATAAATCCAATATTCTATACTGCTTTACAATAGCATCTTCAATGCCAGATTCAGTACCGGTTCTTGCTCTGTTCTTTACATATACCCTTGACCTACAATTCGCACATTAGGTCTACCTTATAATTTATTTATTGCATTCTATCCATATCCTACAAATGCCTACAATGATCTCTTTTATATACAAGAGTCATTTTACAATTTGCCAAGTCAACTTACAATTATAAACAAAATATTACATATCAAAAGTCTTGTTGGCCTCTATGCCGGTATACATATTTCCTTCTGTGCCAGTGTACATCTTCTATGCCGGTGTCAGTGAAGATTGATTTTGTTGATGCTGGAGCACTGTTCTGTTTGAGTAATGCTTTGCCAGTATAATGTCTTGCTCGTGCCATAGGATTGCAAAGTTGCCTGTGTAATGCTTTGCCGATATAATGTCTCGCCAATGCCATAGGATTGCAAGGTTGCCTTTGCAATGCTTTGCTGGTATAATGTCTTGCCGGTGCCATAGGATTGCAAGGTTGCCATCAATGACAAAACCTTCAATCACACACAATGTCTCATTGGAGTGTCCATATGCCAACAATCTCCCCCTTTGGCATTGATGGCAACACTCATGAGAAATTTCAAAAAGATATCCAAAAATGTGTATACCATAAAAAATGTTACCAAAAATATGAGGGCTCCCCCTGAGCATGTGATCCCTGTGTTTTGAATTTTCTCATCTACTACTCCCCCTTTGGCATCAATGACAAAGGTTAGTAGATTTGTAGTTGTACCAATTCATAACCTCAACCTTGTAGCTGGGTAGTTATTATCTGAAGAATATCTCCCAAAATTAAGTTTATACCATCCATAAACTTCTTGCTCTCCTTTATTGCTATCTCAATTCTGTGTACTGTATCGGTGAGATACTGCAAGTGCTCTGCCGGTGTTTTGCTACCCTGTGTTAGTGCCTTTAAGATTTTCTTACGTAGAGATGCTAAATAGTCCAATCTTGGACTTAGTTTAGATCTCAAAAATTTTGCCTTGTTTATTATTTTCTCTTTTTCTCTTTCTAATTTGAGCAATTCTTCCTCAAAATTTGTTATCTTTTCCTCAAAAACTGATAATGTATTGGGTGAGTTAACAAAATTATCAACCAGTTTATTGATCTCTTCCTATACCTTGCTCATCTTTTTGTCTACATCCATGGTCAAAAACTTTATCTTATGGGTGTCTTTATACAGAGTTTTGTACTCTTTCAATAAATTGCACAGTTCCGGTAGAAGTGTGTCAAATTCCCTGTTACACTTCTTTATTCCTTCCTCAAAGAATTTTTGTTTCTCTTTTTCCACACTTTCCTTTACAGTTTCTACCTTTATTTGCTCAAAATTTCTGGAAATATATTTACAAAGTGTATCCAACTAGCCTAAAGAATCTTTGTTGGCCATATTACAATTTGGAGCTATTAATTTCAAAACTGGAATTGAATCATCTATTGCTTTATTTGCTTGTGAGCTATAATCAGTTATTTTCTTGATAGATTCGAGCAATACCTCTGTTACATTTGATGGTGACCCAGTAAACTAAGTGTCGGTGGAAGGGACCATGCTGGTATTGACCTCTAGTAGGTCTGTTTGTGTCTCCATCTCTTTAAGCACAGTTTTTTCTACATCATTTCTTATCGGTGGCATCTGTTCTGGAGCCTTTAGCTCTGTTGGTTGCTCTATTTGTGTTCTAGATTCCATCTTTTTCTCTGAATCTACTGCCAGTTGCTCTTGGTTTCCTGTTGCCGGTTGCTCTTTATTATCAGATTTATCTGTGGTATCCTTATCTGCCACTATGTTGATTTTTTGAGTAACAACATTCATAGTATATAGGACTTCAGGATTAGGATTGTTATCCTCTGTGTCCATGCTCTCAGCTGCTAGTTGATCTTCTGCAGTTGTTTTTACCGGTGGAGTATTTAAAGGAGGTGGGGGTAAGTTGTCTCTAATCTTGATACTTGGCGGTCCACCAACTTTACCTTTCCCTTTGTCCTTTTGATATACCAGAATGGGCTTGGGATTCATATATTCTTCTGGTTTTTCTTTTTCAACCAAGAATCTATCCCAACCATCTTCTGTTTCAGTTGAAACTTCAGTAACTCTACCTACCATTAATGATATTTGTCGGTGTGCAGTGGAAAAGACTATCCAGTTGGCCTGAGCTATCAAATCATCAATTTCCTTAGGTGAGTTGACCGGGTATACTACAAGTAATTTTTCTATTTTAATTTTCTTATCCAACTCAATTATTCCTTGCCTTCTGGCCTCAAGTCTTTTATATAATTCATCAGGAATTTCATTTAGGACTTGCATCAAAAACTTTTTTATACATGTCCATGTGTAGTATAACACTTTCCTCAACTTGTCCTTTCTCATCTTCTGATAGGGTGTCATAGATTTTCCCTATGTTTTTCAATTTACCTTCCTTTGTGATTTCATTTAGTAATATGTCAAAAGGGGCCAAGTCAGTGTCTGTCTTCTTCTTCTTTTTGGGGGTCAGCTTTTTCTTAGGTGTGGCTTTCTTGACTAGAGACCTTACAGCTTGTTGCTTCTGTCTTGTCCTTCTAGGTGAAGGAGTGGATACCGGTGAGGGGTCTCTTTTCCTAACAACTCTTTTGAAAGTTGCTGGCATATCTCCTTCTGAGGAGGTATCTACCGATGATAGATGAGTTTCAGGCTATTGGGCTGCCAACTCTTCTTTTGTTATGTCGGTTTCCTTTAATACATCATCTTTTAAGGCTTTTGCTTGCCTGCTTCCTTTCCTCACAGATGCCTCAACTTTCTTTACTTTCTTTTTAGATTGAATTTTACTTTCAATGTGCTCAGCACTACCAAATACTTCTTCCTTTGGTTCATTGGGGGCTTCTAGAAGTGCTTTGGCATAAGTTTCCACTATGTGGTCATCTGTTTCATACCCCATTTATGTAACCTAGATTGTTCTTGGGATGATTGCTTCCATCCAGATCTCATCCTTTTTGATTACAAAGCATATATCATCCTTGTATTTGTTGACGATTTCCTATGATAGTCTGATCCTCTTGTTCATTTTGACCTTTAGTGCTTGAAAATACTCATGGATATTCTTTTCTTTGTTTTCACCCATGTTGTTGAATAAGTCAGACAATTGTTTCCCTACCGGTATGTCGAATCCAAAATCCTTGTTTCCTAATTGGGAGCCTGTTTGGTTATATGTAGCATTAAGTATACAAGTAAATTTCCAAATCTAAAGGTTCCTTTCTTATCCTTCTTTATTTTTGCCAAATTGTCAATTAACTCATCTTTTAACCATTCACAGATATCAATTTTCACATTGTCCTTAACCATGTCATAAGCACTCTTTATGCATAAACTAGAAATAGAGTTAAGCCTATTTGCATGAGTTGCTTTGTAACCTATAATCATGCTAATGAATCTCACATTTGTATCGGTCACATCTTTAACCCTCAATGATCTTTTTTCAAATGTTGCACCAGTTAATTTCATTACTAGGTCATTGGAGACCTTCTTGGTTTTGTTGGGTCTGGTACTGGTGGTAGCTAACCCTGTTACTGCTTTCACAGCTACCTTTGTAATTTTATGCACTGAGTCAAGCCAAAAGAATGAGCCATGTACCCTACTAAGAACTATCCTAACCACTTCCTTGGGAAATTCAGGAATGCAGAGGATTTCAGTGAATCCTAGGGTTTCAACAATTTTATGTTCAGGTTTCACATTTCTGGCATTGTCACATATAACAGATTTATACATGTTTTTGATTTCTTCATCACCTAATTCTTCTTTGTTGAAATGAATATACATTCTAGGGTCTTCTGCATAAACAACACCCTTTGGAATTTTGGAAAAAGCATCTGTGTTGTCATCTTTCTTAGCTACCTCGGGAACTAGCTGAAACATAGGCCTAGGTCATTTTATAACCTTGACTATTGTAGGGTTTGCTATGAATTCAGGTGTAGAGGAGGATGCAAAGATGATAAATACCTTTTTCTGCCTTTGGATGGATTGATTGCTGAAGTGCTTTGCCTCTTTTCTCGGAATGCCTTAGCTCAGAAATCTTCATGCTCTTTGAAGGTTTGAATTCACGGTGAAATGAAATGGAGCCAAAAACCTTATTTTATAAAGTCTTTTCTGCAACCTACCACATTAATTATTTTCCAACAATGTATTAACTCAACTTTATTTGCCGGTAATGAAGGATTTTCAACTTCTTTTCTCTAACCGAGGGAATAATAGCACATGTGTCATTAAATTACCAAACCCTCAAGATAATTTTCTTCAATTTGATGAAGAACATCCTACCGGTGGAGCATTGCTCTATCCTGCCAGTGGAGCATCATATTGTCCTGCCGGTGAAGCATTTGTTGGTTCTACTGGTGGAGGAGTAACCTCAATATTTAGATCACCTTTTCTAATCCATTGCTTTGAAAATTCTTGCTTAACCTCTTCAACCTTTTCTTTACCTTTCAAGCTAGTACTTTTGTTATCTACCAGTGTACCTTTACTTCTACAGAATTTAGCAATATGACCAATCTTGTTACATGCATAACAAGTTACATTATTTTTCTGAATAGCTTTCCCATAACCTATGCCGGTTTGTGTTCTGCATTTATTTGATAAATGACCAAATCTTCCACAAACATAACATCTTACATTCATTCTACAATTTTTAGAATTATGACCAATTTTGTTGCATTTGGTGCATTGATCGGTGGGAGGATTGATGTTCTGTTAATTCCTAGATCTACATTCATTTGCCCTATGACCATATTTATTACAGTTAAAGCATTTTCCATTGAATTTGTAAGTATTAGAGGGTCTTACCGGTTTGCTTTGATCCTGGGTATTTGCAGTACCAGAGATTTCTCCAACTTCAAATCCAACTCCAAAAGTGTCACCTTTGGGTTTTTGATTCTTCAATAAGGTACCAAGTTCTTCTGAGCTTTTCTTGAATTTTTCTTTATGTTGATTTGTAGTTTCCAATTCCCTTTCCAAGATCTCTTTTTGTCTCATTAGTTCATTCGAGTCATTTTGAGTGTGCATCAGATCTGTCTTCAACATGTCATTTTCATAGCTAAGTTTTGTATTCTCATTTGCTACATCACTTAGTCTTCTGGTCAATTCTTCTTCATTCCTCTTTCTGTCCTCAATCTCTTTGCAGAATCTCATAGTCATATCCTGCATTTCATTTTTTGTTGTCATGATCTCTTGTTTCAATTTGCTTATCATATCATTTAATGATTCTTTTTCATCATTTTCATTTTGCAATTTTTCACAAAGTTCTCTTCTCTTATTTCTTGTAATAGTAAGATTTTCTTGAAGTGCCTGAATAATGTCCTAAGCTGCTTTTAAATCATCTTCTAATTTGATATTTTTCAACTTCTCTGCATCATAGTCAGTAAGAGCTCCTTCAAGTTGCTTCATCAGATTTTCCATCTTTACCGGAGTCAAGATCTTCCTCAAGCTGTTAGGCTTTTGAAAATAGAGGACTAGGCTCTGATACCAATTGTTAGGGTTCCCACAGATACTGAGAGGGGGGGGGGTGAATCAGTATCTGACCGGTTATGAAATTTTCTTAAAACTGAATATGCAAAATATAAAGTAACAGTATACCGGTATGCAAGAATTAATGCAAATAACAGAATCAAAAGCATCCACATGAAAAGAACACCATAACACAAGATGTTTTATGAGGAAATCTGGTGTGGGAAAAACCTTGGTGGGATTTGTGACCCACAATATTCACTTACTAGCCAATAAGAGAATATTACTTACAATAGGGGCCTGCACATGCAGGAAGGCCAACTGCCTAGAGCTCACTGCTCAACAAGAAGTCACACTGATTTACAATGAGGATTTACATAAATCCAATATTCTGTATTGCTTTACAATAGCATCTTCAATGCCAGATTTAGTACCGGTTCTTACTTTGTTCTTTACATATACCCTTGACCTACAATTCGCACATTAGGTCTGCCTTATAATTTATTTATTGCATTCTATCCATATCCTACAAATGCCTACAATGATCTCTTTTATATACAAGAGTCATTTTACAATTTGCCAAGTCGGCTTACAATGATAAAAAAAATATTACATATCAAAAGTCCTATCGGCCTTTGTGCTGGTATACATATTTCCTTCTGTGCCGGTGTACATCTTCTGTGCTGGTGCCGATGTAGATTGATTTTGTTGATGCTGGAGCACTGTTCCATTTGAGTAATGCTTTACCGGTGCCATAGGATTGCAAGGTTGCCTGTGTAATGCTTTGTCGGTATAATGTCTTACCGGTGCCATAGGATTGCAAGGTTGCCTATGTAATTCTTTGCCGGTATAATGTCTTGCCGGTGCCATAGGATTGCAAGGTTGCCATCAATGACAAAATCTTCAATTACACACAATGTCTCATTGGAGTGTCCATATGCCAACACCGGCAATAGGGATCTCAGGACTTTGCTTACCACAGTGGAATCTTCCATTTTACCACCTGCACTTTTGATATCTCCAACAACGGTTTTGATTCTTATTCCATACTGTTGAATGGTCTCACCTTCAACCATCTGCATGTCTTCAAACTTCCCTCTAAGGCTTTCTTCCTTAGCCTGTTTTACATGCTCATCACCACCATAGATATTTTCAAGAGTATCCCATACCTCTTTGGGATTTAAACCTTATCTTGGACATCAATAAACTCAATGTCAGATAAACTACTAATTAGGGCTTCCATGACTTGCCCATTCTCCTGTATCTCTCTCTTTTGGTCAACGGTGAGACTACCGATAGGGGAAACATAGGAATTATCAACATAGCTCCAGTGTCGAGCACCCATGCTTCTGATGTATATCTTCATCCTGTCTTTCCATATACTAATATTTTCCCTATTAAACTTTGGACCTTCCCTCTTCATCATTTTACTGGGATCTTTACCTCAAGTGGTTAAGCTTATAACATAGAGGACCTGGAGGATGCTCTGATTTCAATTGATAACTCAATGGTGAATGAATAGTATGAAAATGGTACTGAGAGGGGGCGGGTTAATCAGTACAGACAAAAACACACTCTTAAACCGGTTTGTCAGCAAACACCGTGCATTGACAGACAAATGGTAACACCGGTCCTAAAACAGAGTACAATCGGCAAAACCCAGAATAACTGAGACAAGCAAAAACCAGTTGACACATATCTTCTCACATAATCTAACACTTCATTTCCATTTCACCCTAATGCATGAACATGTAATCTACCATCAAAGATATACATATAAGCAACTAGATCAACATGATTCACCGCTTGACAGAAAACAACATAGCATCACATGAAGAAGACATCACACATGACACACATAATTTTCACGTGGAAACCCAACTGGGAAAAACCACGGTGGGGATGAATACCCACAAGCTTGCTTTTGAACTCTTTAGAAGTCCACTCTATTAGGAGCCTAGTCCGGTTAAAGACTTATACAAAAGGTTCTGTTAGGAACCGATCCTATTAGGGATCACCTGGTTAAGGGATGGCTAGAATACCCAGTTAAGGGTTAAACTTTGTTAAAGGTTACCTTGTTAGAGGATTTCAAGAGCTCAATGGCTTTGAGTCACCCTATTAAAGGATTTACAGCAAGCCGGTTAAAGCTACCCTGTTAAGGGATTTCTCAACTGTTGAAGTGGTTAGAGATCAACAGGTATTACAATGATCTAGTAACAGCACTCAATGCCAATGCAGATCCACTTAAGCTCCTCTTCACCTTCTGCACTTACACTCTATAGGTATCACTTCTCTCCTCTGGTCTGGCAAGAATCACGTATCTCTTCTCTTGGATACACACACATAACTTTTGCCAACAACCCTAGAAAGAATCACAACATCAACCTTAGAGGAAAACAGATAGGTCGGTAGCATAAACCCTAAACCCTAAACCTATTAGGTTAAGGAATTCAAACAGTTCAATCCTGACCATTGAGCACACTGCATTAATCTCCATTGTTCATTTTCCATTGATTTCATGGTGGCTGATAACCCATCACATGATATCACCGTTTACAGACTTTGCACATTCCCGAGGTAGATAGGAACAATCTCCTTCATGCAAGATCCTTCACATACACAAGGCATATGTGGCAACACAATCTATTCTTCATTATCATGCTAAGTCATCACACAAAGTCACCGGATGAGCCACATAGGCTTGAAGCACTTCAATCAGAAACCCTGAAGTTGAGACTACCAACCGGTAGTCATACAACGCTTCCATGTGCCAGTTCCCATAACCATATGCTAGTTCACCTTGAACAAACACACTGCTTCAGTTTGGCACAAATGCTGGTTCATAGTGTTATACTGGTTCTCACATATGCTGGTTCTCTCCTCTTCAGCATATTGACATCAATAACAATATACAATGTCATTATGTCCTCATACCGGTTCACATAATGCAAATAGGGATGAGTACCATCCTTAAGGTTTAAAAAACCTTCGTACAACCTCTCCACCAGATATGCTTCATAGTCAAAAGGTCTAGGTTCGTACATTTGTATATCAGAGGCTAACACCAGTGGCCTAGTGCTTACTAGATGAGGCACCTCCACCCCTCCTACTTGCCCACATGACATATATATGTATTGCAAGTAGTGTCTAAACAAATCAATGTTGAATGGTGGCCCGTCTTCCTTTATTAATTTTCCTACCTCCCTCTTGTAAATGGCAAATTTTTAGCCGATATATGTAGTGTCCATTCTGAGGTATTCTTCCTCCAATTTCCCAAATGATAAGGGCTTATTAGGACAGGTCTAAAATGAAAACCTCATTTATGGTACCTGCAAAAAATCTAATAAATGCTTCCCCATTTGGGAGCTGAATGCACCTCTTCACCGAATTATAATTCCTCACCAAAACCTCTAGAAATCTTATGTTTACAAAAACATTGGAGACTATTAGCCTACCTAAATTTGTCATCCAAGGATTTTAGAGTGACATCTCCTTGCTCCTTCTTAAATAGTGGAACATAAACAATTCATATCCCCTTACCTTGGTCCAAACATCTCCGACTGTTGGAATTATGTGAACCGGTATGAGGAGATGATGACATTGTATGTTGTCATTGATGTCAATATGCTGAAGAAGAGAGAACCAGTATGTTACCAAGAACCGGTATATGTGAGAACCGGTATAACATTGTGAACCGGTATATGTGCCAAAGTGAAGCGGTGTGTTTGTTCAAGGTGAACTGACATGTGGTTATGGGAACCGGTACATGGAAGCTTTGTATGACTACTGGTTGGTAGTCTCAACTTTAGGGTTTTCGGTTGAAGTGCTTCAAGCCTATGTGAGTCAACCGGTGACTTTGTGTGATGAGCTAACATTGTAACGAAGAACAGATCGTGTTACCACGTCAGCCTTGTGCGCATGAAGGATCTTGCATGAAGGAGAGTGTTCCTATCTACCTCAGGAATGTGTGAAGTCTATAAATGGTGAAAACACGTGATGGGTTATCAGCCGCCATGAAAGCAGTGGAAAATGAATGATGGAGAACGTCTTGAGATCGGTTCAAGACTGTTGCATTTAATGCAATGTGCTCAATGGTCAGGATTGAACCATTTGAATTGCTTAACCTAACAGGTTTAGGGTTTAGGGTTTATGCTACTAACCTATCTATTTCCTATAAGGTCAATGTTGTGTTTCTTTATGAGGTTGTTGGCAAAAGTTGTGTGTCTGTATCCAAGTGAAGAGATACGTGATTCTTGCCAGACCAAAGGAGAGAAGTGATACTTGCTGAGTGTAAGTGCAGAAGGTGAAGAGGAGCTAAAGCAGATCTACATTGGCATTGAGTGCTGTTACCAGATCATTGTAATACCTGTTGATCTCTAACCACTTCAACAGTTGGGAAATCCCTTAATAGGGTAGATTTAACCGGCTTACTGTAAATCCATTGACAGGGTGACTCAAAACCATTGAGTTCTTTAATAAGGTTTAACCCATAACCGGGTATTCTAGCCATCCCTTAACCGGGTGATGCCTAATAGGATCAGTTCCTAACAGAACCTATTGTAGCAGTCTTTAACCGGACAAGGCTCCTAACAGAGCGGACTTCTAAAGAGTTCAAAAATAGCTTGTGGGTATCCATCACCACCATGGTTTTTCCCAGTTGGGTTTCCACGTGAAACATTTGTGTGTCATGTGATGGTTTAAGTGATGTGTCTGAAGGTAAATCATGTTGATCTAGCTATTTATATATTTTTGATGATAGATTACCTATTCATGCACTAGGGTGAAATGGAAATGAAGTATTAGATTGTATGAAAAGATAAGTGTCAACCGGTTTATGCTTGTCTCAGTTATTTTGGGTTTTGCCAATTGTACTTTGTTTAAGACCAGCATTACTATTTGTCTGCCAAAGCATAGTGTCTGCTGACAAACCGGTTTTAGGAATGTGTTTTTGTCTGTACTGATTCACCCCCCCCTCTCAGTACCAGTTTGGTACTATTCATTCATCATTGAGTTATCACTGACCTCTCTGTACTTGTCTTCTAATTGGTCTCTCCCTGACAAGTGCTTCTTCGACCTTTTGGATTTTGGGCCGGGTGCCTGCATTTGGTCTATCATGTCTTGGTTTAACCTCCTGACTAGAGGCACCTCTTCAGTTTTTTCTTTCTTCACCTTAGAGTTAGGGCTCTTGGTTTCCCTCTTCTTTCCTGTTGAACTCGAAGCTCCCATTTCTGCAATTACAATCCTCTACTCTATTTTTCAAAGGCACAATATGTTCTATCTATGTATTCTTCTTTCACCAACACAGTATTTAGACAAGGCAATTTCTAGTTCTGCCGTATTTTTTTGCAATAATGAACTTCCCATAAAATTTGCCTCATGCAAACCATAGATGCATCTATTGCAAGTATTAAATAAAATATTTTTAAATATATTGGTTTTGAATTCTGATATGATAACAACTCATTGGCATATGTCTCCCTGATGAATATTTCCCTTTTGGTGCTCTCTAAACAACCCTTTATCTACTTTGACATCTTACTTTCTCTTATCAGCATACCCTAGGCCGATGAATCCTTTTCCTCCTCATCAATATATCTCAAACTGATATTCTCATTAGGTGTCAGGTGAGCTCATTTAACATTATCGCGATAGGCATTGTTTCCTCGATGGGCTCCACCATCGGTATAGCTCTTCCTGATGAAACCAAATTCATTGCCATGAGTCTTCCTAATAGTGTCTTCACTCCACTCAATCAGTTCGCTCCTTCATCGGGTCTCGAGGTAATCCAAAATGAAACATACTGATAAGGAAAGTCTTCATGATAGAGTATGTTCCATCGGTATATGTTTCAACGATGATTTCTTCGGGTGTCGAGGTGGCTCAAAGTAACACATATCAATCACTTTGGTTATATCGATGCAACTGGCTTTGTTGCCATGTGTCTTCTCGATAGTATCTTTGCTCCGCTCAATCAATGTGCTCCTTCATCAAGTATTGGGGTAATCCAAAGTGAAACATACCGATAAGAAAAGTCTTCCTAATAGAGTATGTTCCATTGGTATATGTTTCACCGATTATTTATTCAAGCATCAAGATGACTCAAAGTAACACATACCGATCACTTTGGTTATACCAATGAACTCTTATTTTTGCCACTATTATCAGTATAAATCTTACTGATACCCTCATCGGCTACCAGCAAGACAATTATCCATTGTTGCTGCTAGTATTCATTATACCTATGAGTCATATCGGTATAGTTTTTGCCGATGCATCAAATCTCCTCAACTTTTCTCCTTGATTGGTATAACTTCTGCCGATGAGTACAACTCCGGCTTGCTACGCTCTCTCATTGGTATATGGTATCCCATTGCAAAATTGGTCTTTGTTAGTTTAAATGCCCTCATTGGTATAACTTATATCGATAATGTGAAATTTCAATCATTTTCAACTCCTTCTTTAAGATACAAAAATTGATAATGGCTTTAATACAATCTGAATAAAAACTCTATTTTGCATGGGAGCTTTACCCTTTCTGATAATTACTTGTGCACTTTGATCAATCACAAGAACCTATTTTCCAGGCCTCTACACCTCAAAAGGAAACCCAAAGTGCTTCATCTTGTCTCAATGCCACCCTCAATATGCCCACCTGATGGTTGAATCTCTGGAGAGAAGTCACAAATGGATGGAGATTGTCACTACAAGATTGCACCTACACATAAAACCCAATAGTAACTATTCTTATGGAAAAAGTGCTGAATATATAAAAGGAAATTATATAAAATAGATGTTTAAGAGCATAATTAATTTCAAAAATTATGTGCTAACATGTTGCACTGTCTAAAAAGGATAATCTTTACAAGGATGCAATGGAAACTAGTTCTCAATCGGGTGATAATGAACTTGTAGAGGAATTGCTAGTGTATTTTGTGGAACAGGTATACAATTGGTAAAAAATATAGTTGGTTGTTCTCTCTCATAGGCTTAAGTATATTTTGAATTTTCATTTTGGATTGGAGCATTGAAATGGGGCTTACTTTTGCATTTGGAACTGTAGGGGAAGAAAAAATGCTTTGCTTCATGCTTGTTTATATGCTATGACTTGATCAGACTAGCTATTGCTTTGGAACTTGCCTGGATGAATAATATGATTGACTTTGTGTTTCCATACCTACTTCAGGTTCTTGATATACTCTGATGATTCTGTGAATATTTTAAGTTTCTCTTTAATAAACATTTTAAATCTTCTACAGAATTAAATAGCTAATATTCAAAAAAATTCTTTTTCAAAGTTAATTTGAGAATACACGACAAAAGTTGATGAGCTTGTTAAGGAAAAGTTAGAGGCTATCCAAGAAGAGAAATCCAAGGAGAAAGAAGAGAAAGATATTGTTGCTCAACAGGTATGCATTTTTCTTAATTGAGCCTCAAGGAGCACTTGTTCTACTCTACTGATGGTTTCTAAAAATTCAAATAAATATGTGCCTATTTTGTTTATAAAATATGTATGCTCATCTTCTTCCCCTTGCTTTGCCAACACCTCCAATAGCATTTTTAAGAGCATAATTAAGGAAATTATAGAAAAATATCATTTTTAAGAGCATAATTAAGGAAATTATAGAAAATAGCATTTTAAGAGCATAATTAAGGAAATTATAGAAAATAGCATTTTTAAGAGCATAATTAAGGAAATTATAGAAAAATAGCATTTTTAAGTAAATTAAAAGAAAAATTATGTGCTAACATATTGCACTGTCTAAAAAGGATAATATTTACAAGGATGCAATGAAAACTAGTTCTCAATCGGGTGATCATGAACTTGCAGAGGAATTGCTGGTGTATTTTAAGGAACATGTATACAATTGGTAAAACATATAGTTGGTTGTTCTCTCTCATAGAATAAAGTATATTTTGAATTTTCATGTTGGATTGGGGCATTGATGGGATTGAAGAACTTAACATGAGACACAATTCTCCAGTCATACATGTCTTTTTGAGACTAGTCTTCGAGTGGAAAGATTAGATTGTCAAATTTTTTTTATTGTCATTTGGTTGGTTGATACAGAATAATGAATCTTTAATATTATCGTATTGGTCAATCAGTTCAAATATTTTGATCCACCAAGCATCTGATGCCTGAACCGTTGCATGATTAGGTTGTCAAATTGTTTTTATTGTCGTTTGGTTGGTTGATACAGAATAATGAATCTTTAGTATTATCATATTGGTTAATAAGTGAAAATATTTCCATCCACCAAGCATCCGATGAGGATTTTGTATGTCCGAAAGCATCCTCGTTGGATAAGCAGTGAGGAGCTCGTTGAAATTTTGATGCCCACCCAATTTATTCCGATGCCCGAACGTCACACATACAACATCCTCATCGGTGCAGATGCCCTAGTTGTCATTGGACGTCGTTGAAAGTCTGATGGACCCCAAAAAAATATCTGATGAGGATGCTATATATCTGATGGTATTCATGGTAGATGGGCAGTCATGTTCACCGTCGAAACATTACCTGGAAGCCGTTAGAATTCTGAGGACTTATCAAGTTTACCGATGGCTAAGCATACTCATGGTCATCATCGGAATAGTCTTTGATGATGTAAAAATTCCGACGGTCTTGAGCATCGTCAGAATGTTCAACTACAATTTTTCAACAGTGTTGCTCGTCGGTAGTCCGACGAATTGTAGTCAGAATTCTGATGAATTGCAGTTGGAATTGAGCCTCATATGTACTAGTGTAATTTTATTATCAGGCTTAGCCACAACCACACTGTTTGAAATCCATGGAGAATAATCGATAGGATGGATGAATCTAGCATCCAACAATTTTTCAATCTCATCTTTAACAAGTAATGCCACTTTAGGGTGAATTTTTGTATCTTTTTCTTCACAGGTTTAGCATCAGAAATTAGGAAAATGTTATGAGTGACAATCTTAGGATCTATGCTAGTCATATCAGAGTATATCCAAGAAAAGATTTTAGGAAATTCAAGTAATAACTCAAAATATTGTTTTTTCTCTTCTTCATCAAGACATCTTTCTATCTTAATGATTTTATCTTTAACATAAGGATCTATCCTGATATCAATAGTGTTACTTATTAGGAGATTGCTTTATTGAGGAGTGTATTTTAACTAAGGAAACTCTTTAACTATCTCATCATAATTTCTTTCTTTCCCAAAGTAAGCTTTTGCATTTAGACAATAGGGAAAGCCATGATTATGGTGATAATGAGGAAACTTGTCATAAGCTCCTAAGAAATCGGCTAAGGAATCATCATTAGAAGAAACATCCAAAGCTAGGACTCTAGAAGAGTCACAGTCAATATACTTTGGATATTTTAGAAAAAGAGAAGCAGAAATGACATTAACACTAATGAATGATCTCTTAGAGGTTTTAGTACGCTTAAAAGGATCATAACCAAGCCCAAATGTCATGTCATGGAAGTTGTCTTCCAAGGGAATCTTAATCCCCTATTCTTGAGCACCACATCCATTATCATTATATCCACATCTACCTAGGATGTGAAAATTAATACCATTAAGATTAGCCATTTATGTGGAAGAAGGAGGATTTTCATAAAGAGAAGGGTCAAAGTCCTTCAGATAAAAAATAGGAGATGAAGTCTGGGAAGCCACCACAAAGTTATTACTCAATGGCCTAGACAAAGTAGATTGCACTTTAGGTTCTCTAAGGGGAATTTTGTATTCCCCTATGAAAGTAGGATTGAAATCAAGGGATCCCTAATCATCTTCTGTAAGAACCTTCTCAGGAGAAAAGGTGTTCTCAGTAGTAGAATCAGGCTGAGAAGATTCTCTCTCAAGAACCTTAGGTTCAGTTGAGGAACTATTGGGAATCGATTTGAATGTAGGAGATAAGTTTGATGAAGTGGTCACATTGGTAGGAGTAGAAACTTTAGAGGAATTATCTAAGACAATTGGGGAAGATCCAATTGAAGAGGATTTAGAACTTGATGTTTGTAGACAAGCCTCAAGACTTTTGTCACCTAGCAAGGTATATGTTTTATTGTTATAATTGAATTTAATTTGTCTATGTAATTTAGAGAGGACGACTTGCATGATATGAATCCAAGGTCTCCCTAGCAACAAGTTATACGTCAATTCTCTAGACATGATATGGATATGTGTGGGTAAAGTAACATGACCTACCTTAATAAGTAAGGTAATGATACCTAATGAAGATTTAGCAACATTGTCAAAGCCTCAGAGGGTAAGAGAATTAGGCTTAATAAGAGATGTATCAACATTGATCTTATGCAACAAGTTAGTGCTACAAACATTAAGGCCATAATCATTGTCTACTATTATTGTTAAAATTTCACTAGAGGATAGCAGATCTTGTGTAAATAAAATATGATCCTTAGGTGTTGTGATAGAATTAATCAAGGAAGCCATATTATTAGATGTTACAGTAGGTTGGGCATTTATTGTTTTCAATGTATCTTCAGGCATTCCATGATGAGTTAAAGAAGTTTGAATCAAATCCAAGAGGGATATCTTGGTAGGAGTAGTCTTAAGTTGTTCAACTGGATCATAGTCCTTACCAAGAGTTTTTCAAATGCGAGGCACTTCAAGAAGAATAGGTTGAGGATCATGAAGAGTGTTGGTTAACAGATTGGATGTCTCAAAATTTATAAATAAATACTCCTGTTGCCCAATAGAAAACCAATGAGAACCAATAGTTGGGTAAATAATTATTATTTTACCCTCTGCATAAAGGTACAGCTCCCTATATGATATTCAATGAATCTTGAATAAATTTAATTATGTAATTCACTTCTAACTAGAAAGAAAACAAAAGGCTTTAACATTCACTTGTCAACACAACGTGAACGCTTCATGATAGATAATGAAATTCATATTAAGACATTAGACTTCAAATGAAGACTAACTCATAGGATGATAAAAAATATTTGAACTCTGATTGATACTCGCTCATGTCTCATAGGACAAGGGGAATCAGAATATTCAAATGCTTTCAGCTAATTCCATTCATCAAATTGATTCACAGACTTAAAATGAAAAATCAGAGAAAGGAATCAGATACATGAACACATAATTATTCCAATAGAAATCTTTATATATTCAAACTCACAGGTTTTCTAAAGCTGTATCATATATTCCATTCCATTCAAAGATGGGTATTTCACTGAAATTAACAAGTAAAACAAGTCTACTCTCTCAATTTTTACAAAATTTTATGGATCCCGCCAAAACATCCATAACTCCTATTTATAGCCACCAAGCTAAATTGTCTTTTTTAAGCAAATGAAACTGACCCATTAACTAAAACCAAAGTTTCAAGAAACAACCATTCATAAATGAAATTAACTAAATGGCCAAAAGTAGTAAATAGAGCTATAATGATAAGAACAGAAAATAGCTTAAATTGTCTCAAGGGTGTGTGTGTTGCCACGTATATTTCGCCATTCCATATGAGCCACGGAGAAGTTATGAACAACTTGGTAATGTGGGAGACCAATGTGTAGGATACATTGCTTCCAAAATTCTTTGTCCATACTCACTTGCATAACTTTAATTTTGTGCACTTCTAAGTGATCTGAATAGACAACTAACATAGATTCAATTCGAGCTACTCTGGTGAAGTCATCTCTAGTTAAAGACTTTGATTCTTTAACCAAGTTCATCTTTCCTTTGAAACTCTCCACCACATCTATTGCTTGCTCGATGGTCTGTCCATCTTCCTTAAGAAGTTGTACATCAATGCACTTTAAGTCTTTCTGCATCACGCCAATGAGTTCTTTCTATTCTTTAACCAACTTAATGGACTCTTCATGACCTTTCTTTATGATTGAATTTCTCCATTCAATATTTTCCTTGGCCACATACAATACCTTGTCATCCAAATCGTTTACTGCCTTTTCTGTGAGAAATTTCATGACACCATATTTCTGCACATCTCTCATTTGAATCAATACTGCAGCCCACTTTTTCCTTTCCTTCTCACACGTTGACACCTCTGTTTCAAGCTCTTGAGTTACAGTTACAGCATCTTTGTACACCCTGATCAGATTGACGATAAAATCTGTTCCTTGCTGAATTATGGATTCAAGCCACTCCTCGAAGGTTTCCGCCAACATATGATTCCTCTAAACCTTATCCAACAAATTTTGGTTCATGGGTGATTTAGGATCAAAACTCTGAGAAACCTGTGACAGGGGCTGTGGACTGGGATGATGTATGGCATTGATGTACTCTACCATCTGCTTAACAATCTGTTTCAACTCCTATTTGTCCTTCTCATCCTTCCATGTTCTGGATAACATTCTTTTAGTGGAGGACTCTAGGTGTTTTGGGTCAACAACCCTTGAAGCAGTTCCTAAATCAGCCTTTTCAATGGCAAAATCCTTCTCAGTAGCATTCTCTGGATCTTTGTCTGAAATTGGCCTAGCCACTTTAGCTACCCAATGCCTTGTATTCTCATCCACTTCTAGCATAGCTTCTACTTTTAGCTTCTTAGACATAGGTGTTTTTCGGAGGCATCTACTCACCATATCCTCCATTGGTACGCTGATAGGGACTACATTACGTTTCTTACTAATTGATGCTCCCAACCACCTTGAAACATTTGGAGATTCTTTTGCTGGCAGCATCTGATATTCAGATGAATCCATGATAGCCAAAGTAGCCACTTGACTGGGGCTTTCCTCAGGTTGGTCCTTTTCTTTACCTGCATCTTGAGCTGCAGGGATGTTTGCTTCTGGTTCACCCATAATCACTTGCGCCTCTTCACTATCAAGAATTATGACAGTTTCTTTTCTTGAAATTTCTTTAGTTTTCTTCTTACTTCTAGAATGGGTGACTTGAACTCTTGAGGGGCCAACTAGTGGTTCTTTCAATCTTCTAGTTTGAACCTTCTCACTTTGTGTATCAATGACACCTGCAAGATCAACAATAATGTTAGAAGAAGAAATTGGTACAGTAGCATGAGGTTGCTCAACTAATTTCTTGGCTGAGGTAGTGGTTAATCTTATTCTAGATCTACGGTCTCTTAACCATTTTTCTGTTCTCCTTATAACATTAAATGTTTTTGATTGAATATTTTCTTCTTCTCTCCTATCCCAGTCAATTTCAGGAATAGGCTGCTCATGAACTCTTACATTGAACTCCAGGTCCAATACATCTTCACCTTCCTCTTGTATTTCTGCTATGTTCATTGGCAATTTCAAACTAATGATTTGCTGTAAAGTGAACCTTGACCATAATCTTCTCCGGACTTCAAATTCATCACGACTATCTTCCCAGTAGTCTTCTAACTGGGGTATATGTCAAAAGTTCATATCAACATTCAAGTGTTTCATTGCATATTCTTTGTTGTCAAACCCCTGCCGAGCAACATAAGGCTGCAAATTCATTTTCTTGAGCTCCACTTCTAAGTTCAATGCATCAGAAACAGTTTTGCAACTATAATATCCTAGTTCAACTAGGAAAATTACTTCAGACTCACTTTTCATCCCTAATTTCTTATCAACATGAGCTAACTGTCTGCAAACTTCTAAGAGTACATAACTATCAAGAGCATATCTGGGCAATTTGAAAGGTTCATCTTCAAAGCCACCAATTCTAATATAAGTAAATCTAGGAAATTGAATAAAACAACTCCCATATGTACTGACCAACTTTAATGCCTCAGGTGACATTCTATTATTCAAATTTCCCTGCAATTCAAAATTTAATCTTCCCACAAAGACATCATTCCATCTCAAGAAGTTTTCTGTGTACCTCTATATCTGCAAATGTGCATAGAACTCATAGACCTTCATTCCATTAGCCCAGGGTTCTTGATATAATCCTGGCCATTCTCTGATATAGGCTAAAATAAAAAACAGGTATGAAGTCATATGAAAATCAGTTGTTCCAACAAAATTACTCAAACCTTCGTGCAATCTCTCAGCAATTACTTGCGCCGAGTCAAGGTATTTCTCACCAGATAATAATACCTGAATGTAAAAATACATCCAGTCTTCCCAATAGAAGGCATGTGAATTCCCCTTAAGCCTATTCAAAAGAATCACAATATCTCTAACTTCTGTAATAAAATGCTCTCTTGTCAAGGGTTTAGGCAACCTAGAACCTTCCTTCTGTATTTTAAGGAGCCAGTTTCTAGCAATGACGCTCCGATAAACACTTTTCTTCTTAGAGAAAAATGCGTATGAGGTTCCTATGGACCAATCTTTATACGACTCTTTGTGAGGAATTCCAATTGCAGCCATTACTATTTCTTTGTCAATCCGCACTAGCATGTCTCCATTATTGGCTCTAATACACCTATTACTAGCATCATATCTGTTCATGCATGCATATACTAATTTTGGGTAAGGAGTAGCAATTGGGAATGTGGCGGCCTCAACAAGAGCACTGTGAACTATCTTTCCCATCATGGAATTGGCTTTTGGGTTCTTAGCTCTTTCTAGAAAATTATCTAACTCATCTTGAACGAAGGTTGTATCATCTAATTCTGGGAGGGTACTAATCAAGTATGATGTTCGACCCAATTTTAGAAGAGTCAATCTCATTTTTGCTTTAAATTGTATCAATCAGACAACATTCAACTCTGAGGCAAAGAGTTACACTTTTCCAATTTCAGAAGTAAAACAAAGCAGGGGAAAATAAGCAATTGAACTCACCTGTCTTCACCATCAAACTGTGAAACCCTTGGAATAAACTGAGCCAAATTACCTTCTGCATCTCTACTCTTTTCCAGTGGCAACAATAATTGTCTTACCTAAGAAGCATCATATTTAAGGATGGAAAACACTGCAAAGTACAAAAACACACTTCGCCCTAGCTCATTTATCCGTGTAAAACCCCTCATGATTTGATATAGTTCTGACATGCCCATTAATTAGAAATCAATTTCACATAGTTGACATGCTTTCTCATGATTGTTTTCCATAATTACAATTTGAAAACATGAAAAACAAGGAATATTATGTTTCCATCGTGTCGCCTTTTCTTCCTAAACACCATCGGGCTGATTTGAAACACCACTCTGAACCTTGAACTATTTTAAAAGAAGTTCATTGGTTCAAAGTTCAATGACAAAAGATCAACATTTGCGAATAGGCAGAAAGAGACAAAAGGAACATTCAATGACACGGGAATGAACCTTGAACCTTGAACCAGTTTAAAAGAAAGGTTCAATGGTTCAAGTTCAAAGCGACCACAAGACTAGTACTAAAGAGACAGCCGCAAAACACAAGACAAAAGACCAATTGAACCTTGAACCTTGAACCGGAAAAGTTCAAAGTTCAAGTTCAATGACTATGCTAATGAAGACTTAGAACTTAATGGATCACATTTCCTTTGAACCCGAATTTGAACTTTATAAAAGGTTGAACAGATGAGTACGAAACGCGATTGATGAAGACTTAAACTCTGCAAAAATGATGACCCTTATTTTTGATGGGCTATAAGCAAAAAAAAAGGGGGTAACAATTGGCTCTGACTGGGGATCAGGACTGTGAAGGACTAGGAAGTAACTTAGAATCTTTGGTTTTGCACTAAAACAAAGACGGGGATGCAAAACAGGTACGACTAGACACAACAAAACTGACATAACTAAACTAACACAACAAAACTGAGCTATGTATAGAGAATGCAGGGAATGCCTGCTTACAATTTGTAAAGCTTGAGATCCTGTCCATTATAAGACAAGGGAAGAACAGTACCATCCATATATGTGAGCTTGAAAGATTTTGGTCCCTTAACTTCATGAATAAAAAATGGACCCTTCCACAAGGACTCAAATTTTTCGTGTACTCCCCTTGGCTCCCTTCTTTTGTCCCTGAGTAGGACTTGATCTCGCTGCATAAATTTCCTCGGCCTAGCTTTACGAAAAAATTTATTTGACCCGCTGCTAATGTTCCGTAATGTGGTCAACCAATTTTTCCCTTTCCTCTTCTATTCTAGCTAGATGCATAATCATTCTTTCTAGTGCACTTTGAAAATGTGAATCTTCAATAACTGTCTGTAATTTGGAAGCTGCCAATTCAAGAGGAAGTGAGAGCTGAGCCCCAACACTATACAAAAGTTCAAAAGGTGACATACCAATTGCTCATTTTGGTGATGTCCTATCTACCCACAAGGCTTCATATAACCTTTTATGCCAATCTTTAGCACTTTCACTGACCAATTTCTTCATGATATTAATCAGATTTTTGTTACTAGATTTTGCCTGACCATTACCTTGTGGATAATAGTCAGAGGAATGCACCAAAGAAATACCGTGATCATAACAAAACATGGATATTTCTATAGAAGAAAAATTTGCAGCATTATCAGTCACTATCTTCAATGGTACCCCAAAGCGAACCAGAATATTTTCCTTTATGAACTCACATACTAATTCTGAGGTTGTTCTCCTAACAGGCACTGCTTCTACTCACTTAGTAAAATAATCTATAGCCATGAGAATATGTGTATGTCCAGCACTAGAAGAGGGTGTTAGTGGACCAATGAAATCTAGTCCCCGCTGCTTGAAAGGTTCTTCCACAACCACTGGCCTGAGAGGTAAAGTGGCTAGTTGCGGTTTCCCTGTAAAGAATTTACATTTATCACACTTAGCAACCCAGGCATAAGCATCTTTAAACATACCAGGCCAATAATAGCAATTCCTTAATATTTTGTATGCGGTGACTATAGAAGAGAAATGTCCACCACAAGCATCATTATGAAATGATTTCAACAAGGCCTCACGCTGTGCTTTATCCACACACCTCAGGAAAGTTCCATCTAGACCTTTCTTATATAATATGCTATCAAAAATAACATATTTAGCTGCTTTTAACTTCAAGTTTCTCTTTTCTCTGGGAGACAAATGTGTAGGACATTCTCCATATGTCAGGAAAAAGGCTACATCCATGAACCATTCATCCTGCAGGCTAACGAACAGAGCTAAAGGCAAACTTTCTTCTTCTTCTTTTTTTTCTGCCATTAGGTGACATAATCCCTATCCATGAACTAACTTTGATGGCCTGATATCCAAGTCAAATTCTTAAACCTATGAAACCCAAGTTGCTCTATTATTCATTCCCACCTCTTGCTGAGTCAAGATACTTTTAATAGCAGAATTTGGCACAAAAACAATTGAATGAGAATGCAATATGTAATACCTGAAATGCTTAATAGCTTTAACAACTACGAAAGCTTGCTTCTCATTCAATGAATAGTTTAATTCATGCTTTTTAAGTGGAATTCTCATAAATGCAATGCGGAACTCTTCACCGAGTTCATTCTTCTGTAGGAGAATACCGAACATTGTATGTTCTGAAGCATAACAGTAAATGAAAAAGCTTTTCTTGAAATCAGGATTAATTAATGTTGGAGCATGAGCAATGGCCTTTTTAACCTCTTCAAAAGCTTTCTTTGCTTCCTTTTTCCATTTAAAGATTTGTTTTTCACTCATCATTCGTACAATATGTTTAGTGATTTCAGCAAAATCTGGCACAAATCTCCTGAGAAAGCTAACCTGACCAAAGAATGATTTGACACCACTCCTGTCTGACAGCAAACTTAGCTGTTGGATAGATTTAACATGGTCAGGATCAATCTTGATACCATCTTGCAAAACTATATGTCCTAAAAGTTTTCCTTCAGTAACACAAAAAACTGATTTCTTTGGGTTAAGAGAAATACCATGATCTTGGCATCTTTGCAACACAGTTTCTAAATCCTTGAAATGATCTTCCCTTTTCTTGGAGAAAATTGTCAAATCATCTAGATACACAATAATGATCTTACCAATCAGATGACCAAAAGAAAGGTTCATTACTCTTTGGAAAGTAGCTCCAGCGTTTATTAGACCGAAAGGCATGCGGTTATAAGCAAAAGTTCCCCATGGTGTTGTAAAGGCGGTTTTGTGTTGATCTTCTTTTGCCACACTTACCTGATTATATCTAGAGAAACCATCAAGCATTGACATCATTTCAGATCTAGCAACAGTTTGGAGAATGTGATCCATTGCTGGTAAAGGATAATTGTCTTTTAGGCTAGCTTGATTCAGATTCCGGAAATCAACACAAATTCTTATTTCTCTGTTTTTCTTATGAACCGGAACAATATTAGCCACCCATGTAGAATGATGAATTGGATAGATTATCCTTGCCTGAAGTATTTTATCTATTTCTCTAAAAATTGCATATGCAAATTTTGGGTTATAATTCCTTAACTTCTGCCTGAAAGGAGCCGCTCCTAGTTTAAGGGGAATATGATGTTGAAATTGACCTTCACTAAAATCCTTCAAATCTTCATAAGACTAGGCAAAAACATCAAGAAACCTTTGCAATAGTTAAATAAAAAAATGCCTTTCTTTTGGAGTGCAACATTTACCCAAATTAACTATTTTTGGATTATTTTCATCACCAATATTAATTTTCTCATATTCACCTGATGTATAAGCATTGTGGGAATCAATTCTTCTTACACACTTGTCATTGCGGTCAAACAAGCTCTCTAAAGTTACCAATCCTTTTGGAATTCGATTCCCTTTAAGCTAAACTACTCCCTCTCTGAAACTTCCCTTCTCATCTAGACAAAATTCATTACATTGGTTTTCTGAACCTTCAAAATAAGAAGAAGCAAACATAGCAGCATTTTGTAAGAACTTATCAATATGTTTATCATCTTCAAACACTTGCCAGAAATCTGAATTATTAGGAATGTTTGGACGATAAATTACTTCAATTCTGTAAACATCAGTACAAAAATCTAGATGTGGAAGTAGTAAAGATGCTGATACCGCTAGAGAATCTGTGCGAGAATTTTGACTTCTGGGAATAGCTTCTATCAAAAATGCATCAAAATACTCAATTTAATCCCAAACTCTATTTCTATAATGCTTGAGCCTCTCATTTTTCACAGAATAACGATTGCGAACTTGATTAATAATCAATTCTACATCACCTTTAGCGCACAACAGTTTAATCCCTCTTTTCTTGGCTTGTTCAATTCCTAGCAATAATGCTTCATATTCTGCGATATTATTTGTATTTTTAAACTCTAGTTTAAATGAAAAAGGAATCTTCTCACCCTATGGAGAAATAAGTACCACTCCAGCACCAGATCTAGCAGATGCACAACTTCCGTCAAATTCCATTGTCCACAACCCTGCAGCGTGATCAACCACATCTTCTGACATATTTTTTATGTCATCAGAGAAAAGCAAATAGTTACCAAATTCACATTCCTGATACAATATTTGTGATTTTGGATCATCTGAAGGAAACACTGTAAATTTGGATTTTGGTTTTGGCATGAGAGTAATCTTCAGTTTTCCCATAGGAATCATTGCCTCAGACCAATCCATTTTAATCTCACCACCTAGGTCTTTACAAAAAGTTGTACTCAACAACATTCCATAACTTGCTGGAATATCAACAACCAATATTGTGAGCTTTACTCTTTTATTGGGATGAACTACTAAAACAACTTGAGCGTCTTTAATTTGACCAAGTAAAAGAATTTGTTTAGAATCCATTGAGAAGCATTTGCCAAAGGTTTTAGTAAGTGTGAGACCTAATGCTTTGGCCACTGTGGAAGGCATTATATTATTTGAAGCTCCCGAATCAATAATACAGTTATTAAGTTTATAAACATTGATAAATAAGGAGACATAGAAAGGCTCAGGTTTCTGGTCAAGCATATGTGATGGTTCTACAAATTCATTAACTAACACTTTTGATGTAAAAGTATTCATTTGTCCTGTTAACTGAGATTTAGTACTGAATGGTAAAGACTCAAAGTTTGTCAATAATAAATCGGAAGGCTACAACTGATAGTTCTCCCTCCCCACATATTTAATCAAATTTTCCAGCTCTTTGGGATTCAGCCTGAGGTATTCAATAGGAGAGATCTGAATTTTTTATGTTTTGCAAAACTCAACAATATCAAAAGGGATATTAGACTCAGGTCACTTCAATATTTGAACCTCTTGAACCTTTGAACTTGCTTCTGAATTTAGGTTCATAGGTTCCTTACCCTTGGTTGAATTTTCATAGGTTGATGGAGTGTTTGTAATTTTAAATTGATGCTGGTTTCTAGTGAGAATAGCACAAGAGGGATCTTCAAGGGTTACCAATAAATCACTTCCTCTATCTAATTCAGATTCATATTCAAGGAAGTGTACTCCAGAGTCACCAGGTTGTCCATGATTTTCCTCTATCGAGCCAGACTCATTTAGAACTTCGCCTATGCTAAGCATCTATGCATGTGTCACCATTTCTAGACAAGAGTTACCATCATGGTCATCTGTTCAGTGAAAGATGCACATATTTCTCCTGGGAGGGGGTGCTTCAATGGCTAGTCTTTGCTAGGTTGGGGGCAATTGTAAAGCTTTATTTCCTGTTCCAGCAGGCTGATTATTAGGCCATCTTGGAATATCTTGACAAGGTTGAGGGTATGATATATTAGCCTTGGGGAGTTGTCTTTTGAGAGTGATCACATCATTAACCAATCTTTGGATTATAGGATCAGAGGAAGTTATGGAAGTTGATGGCTGTGAGTTAGCAGCTTGAACTTCTCTCCTCCATTTGCCTGCATTGATCAGATCATCTTCTAATTCTACTGCAGTGGTTATGGCAGTAGCTAAATCTTATGAACAATCTTGTCAAACTTTGCCACAAAGTCTCTCATAGATTCAGGTATCTCCTTTTTCAGTTGAGCTAATTGGGCTAAAAGAGAATGGTCATCTTCTGCCACTTTAAACCTATCCTCAAACCTAGTTTTCAAGTCCTACCAGTTTGTTATTACACCATTTGGCAAATGATAAAACCAGTCAGCTGCTATTCCAGTCAATGTCTGAATGAACAACCTTATTGCTACATCTTCATGTTGAACTACCAACATGCCACATGCAACATTAAAACATTAAAATGCTCATCAACTCTAATTTTCCCATCACCATTAAACTTAGGTAAATGCTCTCTAGAACCTTTAGGTAAGGAATTCAAATTTGCTCCAAGGGCAAGTGGCCCTACTACTGGACCCCAAGGATTATTTGCAGCCATGGGAAGGATAATATTCAGAGGGGTAGAATTAATCATAGAGGGAAAGACAACACCATGTAAAGTCAAAGAATGGCAAATAGAAGATTGGGAAGGAATGGAAGGAGATCTTGCGGGCCTACTTCTTGCCCTTGTTTGAGGTGTAAAGGAAGCGAAGGAATTTAGATTTTTCAATTCTTCAAAAACTGAATCAACTAACCCTTCTCGCCTTTGGGATCTAGTATATCTTCTGGGCTCTAGTGTGCTCACACCCTACAGACTTCAAAATAAACTACGAACCAATTCAAACTAACCTTTGGCTGTAAAACTAATCTCATTATTCGACTCCCTAGCAGAGTCGCCAAAAATCTATTGGTTAACAGATTGGATCTCTCAAAATTTATAAATAAATACTCCTGTTGCCCAATAGAAAACCAATGAGAACCAACAGTTGGGTAAATAATTATTATTTTACCCTCTGCATAAAGGTACAGCTCCCTATATGATATTCAATGAATCTTGAATAAATTTAATCATGTAATTCACTTTTAACCAGAAAGCAAACAAAAGGCTTTAACATTCACTTGTCAACACAATGCGAACACTTCATGATAGATAATGAAATTCATATTAAGACATTAGACTTCAAATAAAGACTAACTCACAGGATGATAAAAAATATTTGAACTCTGATTGATACTCGCTCATGTCTCATAGGACAAGGGGAATCAGAATATTCAAATGCTTTCAGCTAATTTCATTCATCAAATTTATTCACAGACTTATAAAGAAAAATCAGAGAAAGGAATCAGATACATGAACACATAATTATTCCAATAGAAATCTTTATATATTCAAACTCACAGGTTTTCTAAAGCTGTATCATATATTCCATTCCATTCAAAGATGGGTATTTCACTGAAATTAACAAGTAAAACCAGTCTGCTCTCTCAATTTTTAAAATTTTTTATGGATCCCGCCAAAACATCCATAACTCATATTTATAGCCACTAGGCTAAATTGTCTTTATTTAGCAAATGAAACTGACCCATTAACTAAAACCAAAGTTTCAGGAAACAACCGTTCGTAACTGAAATTAACTAAATGACCAAAAGCCGTAAATAGAGCTATAATGATAAGAATAGAAAACAACTTCAATTGTCTCAGGGGTGTGTGTGCTGCCACGTATATTTCGCCATTCCATATGAGCCACGAAGAAGTTATGAACAACCTGGTATTGTGGGAGCCCAATGTGCAGGATGCGTTGCTTCCAAACTTCTTTGTCCATACTCACTTGCATAACTTTAATTTTCTGCACTTCTAAGTGATCTGAATAGACAACAAACATAGATTCAATCCGAGCTACTCTGGTGAAGTCATCTCTGATTAAAGACTTTGATTCTTTAACCAAGTTCATCTTTCCTTTGAAACTCTCCACCACATCTACTACCTACTCGATGGTCTGTCTATCTTCCTTAAGAAGTTGTACATCAATGCACTTTAAGTCTTTCTGCATCACGGCAATGAGTTCTTTCAATTCTTTCAACAGCTTAATGGACTCTTCGTGACCTTTCTTTATGATTGAATTTTTCCATTCAATATTTTCCTTGGCCACATATAGTACCTTGTCATCCAAATCGTTTACTACCTTTTCTGTGAGAAATTTCATGACACCATATTTCTACACATCTCTCATTTGAATCAATACTGTAGCCCATTTTTTCATTTCCTTCTCACATGTCGACACCTCTGTTTCAAGCTCTTGAGTTACAATTACAACATCTTTGTACACCCTAATCAGATTGATGATATACTCTGTTCCGTGCTGAATTATGGATTCAAGCCACTCCTTGAAGGTTTCCACCAACATATGATTCCTCTCAACCTTATCCAACAAATTTTGGTTCATGGGTGATTTAGGATCAAAACTCTGAGAAACTTGTGACAGGGGTTGTGGATTGGGATGATGTATGGCATTGATGTACTCTGCCATCTGCTTAACAATTACTTTCAACTCCCATTTGTCCTTCTCATCCTTCCATGTTCTGGATAACATTCTTTTAGTGGAGGACTCTAGGTGTTTTGCGTCAGCAGCCCTTGAAGCAGTTCCTAAATCAACCTTTTCAACGGCAAAATCCTTCTTAGTAGCATTCTCTGGATCTTTGTCTGAAATCGGCCTAGCCACTTTAGCTACGCAATGCCCTGTATTCTCATCCACTTCTAGAATAGCTTCTGCTTTTAGCTTCTGAGACTTATCTATTTTCCCGAGGCATCTACTCACCATATCCTCCATTGGTACGTTGATAGGGGCTACATTACATTTCTTGCTAATTGATGCTCCCAACCACCTTGAAACATTTGGAGATTCTTTTGCTGGCGGCGTCTGATATTTAGATGAATCCATCATAGCCAAAGTAGCCACTTGACCAGGGCTTTCCTCAGGTTGCTCCTTTTCTTTACCTACATCTTGAGCTGCAGGGATGTTTGCTTCCGGTTCACCCATAATCACTTGCGCCTCTTCACTATCAAGAATTATGATAGTTTCTTTTCTTGAAATTTCTTTAGTTTTCTTCTTACTTCTAGAATAGGTGACTCGAATTATTGAGGGGCCAAATAGTGGTTCTTTCAACCTTCTAGTTTGAACCTTCTCACATTGTGTATCAGTGACACCTGCAATATCAACAAAAATGTTAGAAGAAGAAATTGGTACAACAGCATGAGGTTGCTCAACTGATTTCTCGACTGAGGTATTGGTCAATATTATTCGAGATCTACTGTCTCTTAACCATTTTTTTGTTGTCCTTATAACATTAAAGGTTTTAGATTGAATATTTTCTTCTTTTCTCCTATCCCAATCAATTTTAGGAATAGGTTGCTCATGAACTCTTACATTGAACTCCGGGTCCAATACATCTTCGCCTTCCTCCTCTTGTATTTCTGCTATGTTCATTGGCAATTTCAAACTAATGATTTGCCGTAAAGTGAACCTTCACCATAATCTTCTCCGGACTTCAAATTCATCATGACAATCTTCCCAGTAGTCTTCTAACTGGGGTATATGTCAAAAGTTCACATCAACATTCATGTGTTTCATTGCAGATTCTTTGCTGTCAAACCCCTGTCGAGCAACATAAGGCTGCAAATTCATTTTCTTTAGCTCCACTTCTAAGTTCAATGCATCAGAAACAATTTTGCAACTATAATATCCGAGTTCAACTAGGAAAATTGCTTCAGACTCACTTTTCATCCCTAATTTCTTATCAACATGAGCTAACTGTCTGTAAACTTCTAAGAGTACATAACTATCGAGAGCATATCTGGGCAATTTGAAAGGTTCATCTTCAAAGCCACCATTTCTAATATAAGTAAATCTAGGAAATTGAATAAAACAACTCCCATATGTACTGAACAACTTTAATGCCTCAGGTGACATTCTATTATTCAAATTTCCCTGTAGTTCAAAAGTTAATCTTACCACAAAGACATCATTCCATCTCAAGAAGTATTCTATGTACCTCTGTATCTGCAAATGTGGATAGAACTCATAGACCTTCATTCCATTAGCCCAAGGTTCTTGATATAATCCTGGCCATTCTCTAATATAGGCTAAAATATAAAACAGGTATGAAGTCATATGAAAATCAGTTGTTCCAACAAAATTACTCAAACCTTCATGCAATCTCTTAGCAATTACTTGCGCCCAATCAAGGTATTTCTCACCAGATAATAATAGCTGAATGTAAAAATACATCGAGTCTTCCCAATAGAAGGCATGTGAATTCCCCTTAAGCCTATTCAAAAGAATCACAATATCTTTTACTTCTATAATAAAATGCTCTCTTGTCAAGGGTTTAGGCAACCTAGAACCTCCCTTCTGTATTTTAAGGAGCCAGTTTCTATCAATGATGCTCCAATAAACACTTTTCTTCTTAGAGAAAAATGCGTATGAGGTTCCTATGGACCAATCTTCATATGGATCTTTGTGAGGAATTCCAATTGCAGCCATTATTGGCTCTAATAAACCTATTACTAGCTTCATATTGGCTCATGCATGCATATACTAATTCTGGGCAAGGAGCAGCTCTTTCTTTCCCATCATGGAATTGGCTTTTGGGTTCTTAGCTCTTTCTAGAAAATTATCTAACTCATCTTGAACGAAGGCTGTATCATCTAATTCTACTAGGGTACTAATCAAGCATGATGTTTGACCCAATTTTGGAAGAGTCGGTCTCATTTTTGCTTAAAATTGCATCAATCAGACAACATTCAACTCCAAGGCAAAGAATTACACTTTTCAAATTTCAGAACTAAAACATAGCAGGGGAAAATACGCAATTGAACTCACCTGTCTTCACCATCAAACTGTGAAACCCTCGGAATAAACTGAGCTAAATTACCTTTTGTGTCTCTACTCTTCGCTAGCGGCAACAATAATTGTCTTACCTGAGAAGCATGATATTTAAGGATGGAAAACACTGAAAAGTACCAAAACACGCTTCACCCTAGCTCATTTATCCGTGTAAAACCCCTCATGATTTGATATAGTTCTGACATGCCCATTAATTAGAAATCAATTTCACACAGTTGAAATGCTTTCTCATGTTTGTTTTCCATAATTACAATTTGAAAACATGAAAAACAAGGAATATTCTGTTTCCATCGCACCGCCTTTTCTTCCTAAACACCATCGGGCTGATTTGAAACACCACTTTGAACCTTGAACTATTTTAAAAGAAGTTCATTGGTTCAAAGTTCAATGACAAAAGATCAACATTTGCGAACAGGCAAAAAGAGACAAAAGGAACATTCAATGACACGGGAATGAACCTTGAACCTTGAACCATTTTAAAAGAAAGGTTCAATGGTTCAAGTTCAAAGCAACCACAAGACTAGTACTAATGAGACAGCCACAAAACACAAGACAAAAGACCGATTGAACCTTGAACCAGAAAGGTTCAAAGTTCAAGTTCAATGACTACGCTAATGAAGACTTAGAACTTAATGGATCACATTTCCTTTGAACCCGAATTTGAACTTTATAAAAGGTTCAACAGATGAGTATGAAACTCGATTGATGAAGACTTAAACTCTGCAAAAATGATGACCCTTATTTTTGATGGGCTATAAGAGAAAAAAAAGGGGGTAAGAATTGGCTCTGACTGGGGACCGGGACTGTGAACATGTTGCAAATATAAATCTAACATTTTGAAATTGAAATGAAAACACAGAATGCAAGCAAATATAGGGAAATTAGTTTTTTTGTTTTTTTTTTTGAATTTTTTCACTTTTTTTTGGAATTTTATGTTTATAAAGAAAAATGAAAAGATACTAAATCTAAAAATGCAATGAAAATGCAATTGGATTCACACCGGGTTCACCAAAGATGTATACTAGAAAATGTGAGACTAAGTGCGGAAACTGTAATCCCACAGTCATACACACTCATTGAATACGAAAGAAACTAGGGAGGTGACACACTTTGGGCTACTTATTATGTAGAAGAGAGAGTCAAGGATCACCTCTTAGGTTTTCTATTCCCTTTATATAAATGAGAGAGATGAATGATTCAAAATGCAACCTAACCTAGAATGCAAGTAAGCAAGCAAACCCTAATCTCGAAATGTAGATCAAAGGACAACTGATACACTACTAAAAAGTAAATATTAGGAAGAAAAATCATAGGTGAACCTATTTCTAAAATCTGAGAAAAAATATTTGAGACCAAGGTGCCATGTCACTGTCCTGATTCTACAAGTCTGGAGCTGCAATTGACTTGCTGATTTCTGAGGCCAACAAGATATTGTTCTGCCAAATCTTGCTGACAGAGGGCAGGACCAAGGCACCAGACCTCTTTCCTAGGCAGGACCAGGGTGCAACGCCCTTGTCGTAGGTAGGATCAGGGCGCCATGCCCATATCCTTGTGATTTCTGGTGAAATCTACACTTAAGAATTGTCTTTGTGTCCTCCTCTGGTCCTGAAAATTTTGGTGGCACTCGAATCTAAACCTGTATATGAATCTACAAAATATGGTTTTGGGTGGCTATATGGGGTTTTTCCTTAGTCAAACCCTTCTTTTGGTAATGTCCACCTCCACAAATAGCCAATAATGTACTAAAAATGTGTGTGCAAGATTGTAAAATGAAAACAAACAATCTAGAGAAACCTTAAAGAGTAAACCCTAATTGCTTATAATTGATAAAGTAAATACTCCAAATCCATGATGCAAAGTGATCTAAATAATGAATATGAATCAAAATGAAGCTTATGCAAAGATATAAAAACAACATGAAACCATACCCAACCCCAAGGGAGAGGTACAAGACAATCTCCAGTTACTGATCTCCTATTATTCTCCTACATATTCAAAAGCCCCCAATTCATGAAATAATGGTTGATGAATGTTGAATATTTTTGATGACTTCAAATATCTACTCTTTCGCTGCAAAGAAGGCCCTTTTTGCTTCAAAAACTTGCTCTTAGATTCTTAGAAGAAGACCCCTTCAAATGAAGAAACAGATCTCTTAAGTATGAAAACCTAGATCTTAATTTTGTCTTTATGCCAACCTATGATTTGAATTCCCTACAAATCTTTTAGGGTTAATCATTATTATATCATAGGATTACGCTCCCAAAATTTTAGGAAAAAAGCTGAGGACCATGTGCATTCCCACCACAGTCCGACCAACTTTTCACCAAATTTTGGGGGCTGTTAGATATGATGATATTATAGTGCATCCCAAAGTTACAACTGAGTTTGAGATGTTTTGATATGCAAAATCGGGCCTTAAAGGTCAAAATAAGACATAATTAGGGTTTATGATTAAATGATTTATTGAAGGAATAAGATGAAAAGGGGCACACTTAGGGTAAAGGGCCCAACTTATAACATGTAAAGTGATGAAGCATGACTTTAGATTTAATTAAATTAATTAATTAAATTCTTAAAGGGGAATCATAAAAGCAATATGCAAGACACACTAAGGTAGGTGCTAACCTAAGTGTGAAATTGTACCACCCTAGCAAGGGTGTACAATTTAGGACACTACAAATTATATCTTTTCTCTACTTGTGTAGCAAAATGAACAAGTTATAGAAATAACTAGAAATTACATCACCAAAATGTCCTTACCTTGAAATTGGAGATGTCCCTTAAAGCCTGGGGGAAGCCCATGTTAGCAGCAACCAAGAAGGAAGACTGAGAGGGAGGGGTGAATCAATCTTCACTGGAATATAAAAATTTAAGTACAACAACAGATGTGACAGATTACAGCAATGAACATATAAGAAAATTAACAACACAACACACAACACCAAGATTTTTACTTAAAAAACCTGGTTAAGGGAAAAACCACGGTAGGAACCTACCCACAATAAGATGATACTCTGCAGTAGTATGTGAAAATATTACAATGAGGAATGTACATGCATTCAGGCACACTGCCTACATCTCATTGCTCAAAAGCTACTTGCTCAGAAGGCTAAAACCCTCAGGGAAGTCTCACTGACTTACAATAAGATTCAAACTACAATCCAAAAGAAGTGAACTGAAGGAACTATTAGATTCTGCGAGAAGCGAGAATAGAGCTAGGATCTAATGTCCGTCATAGATCACATGCAACTCCCCAATCAATAGATGATCAAAGATCAAAATAGTTGAATTAAGATAATTCTGATATGACAGAAAAAATAGAGACAAAACATAATTATGGAGAAGACTCTCACCGAGCAATCACTGAACTAGTGAAGATGAGATTATAGTGCTTATTATAAAAAAAAATATAAGCATGTACATCCAAAGGGTGCATTAACTCCTATTCCCTATAAAAGGTGTGAGGTTTTACCTTCTTGGTAAATGCCAAAACATGTGGCATAACCTCCTTACATGTAGATAAGAAAGGAGTTGAGAAAGTTGGCACCTAAGGCCAAAAGAGGGTGAGAAACATAAGTACCCCATAACCCACCTAGGAAATGAAAAAATAGTGGTTATGAGAGGTGACACAATAACTCAACTACCCATGTGAGGTGGAGAGTTACACATGTAACTGAAGTATTTCGCTACGTGTCCTCATATAAACCAATCCTAATAACCTAAGAAAGCTTAAATAAAATATGTGTAGGACAAATAAATACCCCTTAAGATAAGGAAAATAAAAAACCTACACTAACAGTTCCCCTTAAGCGTAGCTTAGGAGGGTGAAAAGATGGGTCCTGACAAATGAGGCCATGTTAGGTACCCATGTACATAGATATACCCCCCAAAAGAAGAATACCACCCATAAGAGGAATAACCACCCCCTTAAATAGAGAGAGAAAGAATGAAGGACTAAGAATCCCCTCCTCAATTAGACACCTGTCACTAGTAGATGCTTGAAACTAGATGTAGATGATGGTCCACAATCGTCGAACACTGTTCCTCCCTTTAGGAAGAAACAAAAACAAATGTGTATGCATGATATCTTCCCATTCTTGCAAGGAATATGTAGGAAGAAGATGCAAAAAATATGATGTCTTTGAACTCTTCTTAGTGGTCTCCATGTTGATGCTAAAAGCTATCATGATCAAACCAGGTGTTCTAGGCCACACTGCTAAGAATGATAATCCAAAATCTTCTAGAGACTGATGTAGAACATAATTCAAAGACAAATATACCTCCTCTAAAGGTAGATATGTGTCCTCCAGATGTTGTACAAAAGTATGCACACTAATGTCAAACTGTGATGAACGATCATGTGGAGAGTGAACAAGAGGATCCAAGGGTTCCTCCACAACAACTGAAGAAGAGTCCTCCTCATCAAAGAGAAGATGTATGCAATCAATAGTATCTCCTAGATCTCCAATATGACTCTATAAATAAGTCTGAAATTCCTGTCATGAAGTCATCCCACAAAGAACTATCTGAAAGACTATGAATATCTTACTGCAAAGAATCACTGGAAGATTTTGAAGAAGCAACACTCAACTCTAAAAAAGAAACAAGTGTATATTGGTTGTCAACAAACTGATCATCATAAGATAATATATCCATACAAGATGGGGCAATAGAAGTCTCAAAATCATCCACAAGAGCATGGTTATCCAAGGAAACATCACTTTCAGATGAAGATCCAATGTCTTCATACAACTATTGGATGATGGTCCAAGATGTGAAAGGTCACTCAGTGTGCTCTATGTGATGTAGAGTATCCTTAGAAATAGTAAGACATATTAGTCCACAAACCATGTCATTATTATTAAAACAAGCATTCTTTTGTTCATAGTCATTTGGCTCAGGAATGAGTCTAAGGAGATAGCATAGTAGATCCTATTCAATGCAGTGATTTTGTATCCCTTATTTCTAGGACAAATAGTTCTTTGAAGTTACCTTGACAACAAAAGGATGAAAATAGTTATCAAGAGACATGACTAACCCACCCATGAATGGAAATCTATCTCAGTTCATGATTATACAAAAGATATAAAGAGGCACCCCCCTTTCCACTAGTCTCAAATATCGCCCCCCCCCCAAATATTACAAGGTCGATGTACTTTAAAATTAGTGTGTTTACAAGGCTTTTTATCAGATTACAATTATTTTAAGGCTCCAATGGCCAAAAACTAGTAATTTTCAATACAAATAGTTTTGAGACAAGATCTGAATTATTATCCTAATAACTTTTTAATCTATCTCAATACCATTCCAACAACTATTAGTTTTTGAAAAACAGAGTTGTGAGGTGAAAGATATGACTAGTTGAAGAGAAAAAGAAGCAGTTGATCCAACCTGCAATATATGATAGAAAAAGGAAAAAAATTTCAATTAGATCTGCAATAATGGGGAGTTCACATTTCCATCTTTCCATCAAACATTCGTTTGCAAAAATCCGACACCCGAGGCAAAATTTGTGCAACTTTTAAGAAAGGTTGTTGAATTTGCCTGCTAGAAAAACGGCTTAGGCCCTGTTCAAGCTCGATTTCTGCAAACAAATGTAAATTTATGGGAACACCATCAGAAACCTAGAAGTTTTTTGGTGCCCCAGAAATTATTTTTCCTGAAAAATGAACACTAGTTGGAACACTAAAGCCGAAATGAAAACAACTCTGGTAAAAAGGTTTTACTCTGATTTTTTTACCGTGTCCTTCAAACTCTGATTTTGGTGAAGTAAAAGTCACTTTTGACTTTCTCAAGCCTTTTGGACACTCTGGAAATCCTCATTAAGCTTCCAATATTAACAAAAAATCTGCAATCACCCAGATCTTACAAGAACACATACATATAAACCAGATTGAACAAGAAGCTATTTTCTTTAAAATTGTTCTGATTCTCCAGGTCAGACGAGAATGTGGGAGAACATTAGATATCTAAAAGTCTCAAATAAATATTAGATATCTAAAAGTCTCAAATCTCTCAAATAAATTAGAAAAAATAATGAGCTATACTAGATAACACGACTCAGATACCATGTTAGATTCTATGAGAAGCGAGAACCAAGCAAGCATCTAATGTCAGTCGCAGATCACATGCAACTCCCCAAGAAATGAATGATCAAAGATCACAATAGTTGAATGAAGATAATTCTTATATGAGAGAAAAAATATAGACAAAAGAGAATTTTGGAGAAGAATCTCACCGAGCAATCACTGAACTAGTGAAGGTGAGAGTATAGTGCTTATTATATAAAAAAAATATAAGCATATACATCCAAGGGATTAACTCCTATTCCCCATATAAGATGGGAAGTTTTACCTTCTTGGTAAATGCCAAAACATGTGGCAAAACCTCCTTACATGAAGGCAGGAAAGAAGTTGAGAAAGTTGGCACATAAGGCCAAAAGAGGGTGAGAAACCCAACTACCCCATAACCCACTTAGGAAATGACAAAATAGTGGTTATGAGAGGTGGCATAACAAGCCAAAAGAGGGTGTGTAACTCAACTACACATGTGAGGTGGAGAATTACACATGTAGCTTAAGTATTTCACCATGTGTCCTCATATAAACCACTCCTAATAACCTAAGCAAGTTTAAATAAAATGTGTAGGAAAAATAAATACCCCCTAACATAAGAAAAATAAAAAACCTACACTAACAGGAACAACATCTCCAAATACTTGATTACAGTTCTGGTTAAGCATAGTTGTCTTCTCTGCAACCACCTCAAACTCAACACCAAATGATAAATCACTTGTTCGCACACAAATCTCTCTATGATAATGTAGACAAATATCAACACCCAAACTAAATGAATAACTCACCTATATATACAATTCATCATCCTTGATAATAAGGTTGGCTAAACCCTCAACCCACAATTACAAAATTACATCACATGATACAAAGATCGACCACCAGACCAATATAATGATTTACATAGCATAGTATGGTCCTAATTCAAATTCCAAAACAATCAACTCCACCAGAAATCACAACAAGATCAACCACAATACGCTACACCACCAGAAATACCGCAGAACATGAAAAATGAATACCGATTGCTGAAAATCACCAAAAAGTTGCACAATGATCAATGTGGGTCACCAAAACAAATAAGACATGACTAGGAAACACCACCAATCATGTTAGAATAACTCACAACAGTTGCACGAACACCTCTTTTCAAATCTTCAACTATCAATGTCTAGAAGCTCAAGAACACAACCAATCAGCAACTGTCACAAAGAAAGATAACTTGCGGAGCACCAAATCATGAACCATCTGAAATGAAGATACACAAGATCATCCCAAACAATATCTCAAAGTGTCAGCACAAGATATGATCACACCGGAATATACTGGAGGAAATATCAACCTCTGTAAAACAGTGGTCACAAAAACCAAGCTATAAAACCAGATATAAAAATCTTTCCAATGTGCAGTCACCGGAGAAAATCATAGGAATATGTTAACATCAATAACAAAAATATATTGTAGCAGCAGCAATGACCAACAATATCCAACAATCTCCCCCTTTGGCATTGATGGCAACATATGAATGTGAAAAATAGTCAATACAAAGAAAGAAGATATCACCAACAGATTCCCCCTAAGATCAAGATAGAAAAAGCAATTTTTTGAATGATCTCTCTCCCCCTTGGACAGCAATACCAAATATCTAAAATTAGATAACCAAACTTATTCTCCCCCAAAATAAAAACTTGAATCTCTCTCCTTGAAACACAAATTACTCCAACAGAGGAGCAAAACCAACTCATCAATCTGGATAAAAGAATAAGGCTCTAAAATCCATGGGATCGATGAAACTCAATGCATCTAGTTCTCATTAGGAGGGGTGGATACCCCTAACTTGTCTCTCAAATAGACAAATGTATCTACAAGAAAAGGCTTAGTAAAAATAACTTCTATTTGTTCCTTTGTAGATACATTCTCATGCTTCATCTTTCCTTCGCTGACTTGCTCTCTCAAGTAATGATATTTGATTGACACATGCTTAGTCTTTGGATGTTGCACCAGATTATTTGACATATTAATGCCAATGGAATTATCATAGTAAATAAGAGTGGGCTCATCATGAATAACTCTGATATCTTTCAACATTTGCTTCATCCAAACTATCTGAGTGCAATTACTAGAAACAACAATGTACTCAGCTTCAGCGGTAGATAAGGCCATTGAATCTTTTTTCTTACTAGCCCATGACACCAACTTATTTCCTAAAAAGAATGCTCCACCAGTAGTGCTCTTTTCATCATCTACATCACTAGCCCAATCAACATCAGTGTAGGAACACAACATGAAATCATCATTCCTCAGGTACCATAAACCATAATCCACATTTCCCTTTCGATATCTAAATATGCTCTTACTAGCAGTGACATAACTCTCCTTTGGATCATCTTGATATCTAGCAGACATACACACAACATGCATAATGTTAGGCCTAGTCTAAGTAAGATATAGCAGTCCACCAACCATAGATCTATACAAACTCTGATTAGCTTTAGGAGATTCATCATTCTTGGAAAATTTACAACCAGTGACCATAGGAATTCCAACCAGTTTGGATTCATCTAATCCAATCTTCTTTAGCAATTTATTCACATACTTAAATGGAGATATGAATATGCCTTTTGTTGTCTGTACACTCTGCAAACCTAAGAAGAATTTCATCTCACCAATCATAGACATCTTAAATTCTTTCTCCATATCACTAACAAACTTCATGCTCAAGTCATCATCACCACCAAAGATAATATCATCAACAAAGACTTCAATAATCAGGATGTTATCATTTTCAATCTTGAAATATAGATTACTATTAGTTGCACCTTTAGTAAATACCAATTTCACCAAGTATTTGTCTAGCCTAGCATACTAGGCTCTAGGAGCTTGTTTTAGTCCATAAAGAGATTTCTTCAACTTTGATACCATGTCTCTATCATCTGATAGTGAAAATCCATCACGCTAGCGAATGTAAAATTCTTCCTCTAGATCACCATTCAAAAAGGTTGATATGGCATCCATCAAATATACCTTGAAATCTTTATAAGCTGCATAAGAAAGCAATAGTCTAGCAACTTCATTCTAGTAACTGGAGCAACAGTCTCCTTATAATCAATTCCTTCTTGTTCTGAATACCCTTTGTAGACCAATCTAGCTTTATTTCTGACAACTTCACTGGCTTCATTCAATTTGTTTCTGAATACCCATTTAGTACCAATAACATTCTTATCCTTGGGTCTAGGCACAAGTTCCCAAGTATTATTCTTTTCAATCTGATCTAGTTCTTCATCCATAGCTCTTATCCAATTTTCATCTTTACAAGCTTCAACAACATATTTAGGTTCAACTTTAGAAATCAAACATACTTCTTCAATAGCTAACCTTCTTCTAGTCATCACACCTTTATTCTTATAACCAATAATCTGATTTTCAGAATGATTCAATTTTACATACTTCAGAGTCTTCTAATCATTCTGATTCTCAAGTTCCTGAACATCTTCACTGACAGCAACAACATCCGGATTAATAGTCTCTACCGGATCATTTTTCTTAGGTTCTTCAGGCTAAACAGGAGCTATAACAACATGTTGACCATCATCATAACTACATGCTTTGATCTCCTTCCCAGGGTTCTCATCCACTTTCACATTTTCACTCTCAACTATCTTTCTTGGTCTCTTATTATAGCATCGGTAGGATTTTCTCTTTGTTGAATATCCCAAGAAAATTCCTTCATCACTTCTAGCATCAAAATTTCTTATATCTTCATCTCTTTTGATATAACATTTTCTACCAAATACTCTGAAATATCTCATAGTAGGATGACGACCAAACCATAGCTCATAAGGGGTCTTACTGATATCACCTTTGATGTGAACTCAGTTGAATGTATAAACAACAATAATAATGGCTTCTCTCCAATATATCTTGGGAACATTTCCTCAATAAACATAGTCATTGTAACATCTAAAATAGTTCCATTCTTCATCTCAACAACTCCATTTTGCGGTGGGGTTCTAGGAGCAGATAATTGTCTTCTAATTTTATGCATCTCACATAATGAATTGAACTCACCAGAACATAATTCTCCACCTTTATCAGATCTCAAAATTTCACCTTCAATACAGACTCAGTTTCCACTTGAGCTTTGAATATCTTGAATTTGTCCAATGCTTTTGATTTCTCCTTCAAAAAGACAACCCACATCATCCTAGAATAATCATCAATTAAAAGAATAAAGTATCTATCACCCTGCACACTTCTAACATTTGTAGGTCCACATAGGTCAGTATGCAGAAGATCTAGCAGTCCATCAGATGTATACTATTTTCTCTTGAAATAAATTCTTGTTTTCTTACCCAACTGACATTCCTTACATACCAGATTAGTAGGCTTAGCAATCTTAGGAAGATCTTGAACATGTATAGAAAATATCTTTAATCATTGAATCAAAGTTTACATGACACATTCTCCTATGCCACAACCAACTTTCATCTATCTTAGAAATTAAACAACTTTTCTCACCATCATTCAAATGAAAAATGTTACCTTTAGTCTTAGTCCTAGATGCAATCTCTATACCAGAGGCATTCAAGATCTTGCATTTACCATCCTTGAATTGTAGATCATAACCCTTATCAGCCATCTATCCAAGACTCAAAAGATTATGCTTTAAACCTTCAACATATAAGACATCATCAATGTTATACTTACCATCAAAAGAAATAGAACCTGTCCCATGGATTACACAGGCTTTGTCATCTCCGAATTTAACTATTCCAGTATCATACCTTTTCATGCTTACAAATTTGCTTTTATAACTAGTCATATGATGTCAATAACTACTATCAATCACCCATTCATCATTTTCTTCTACCTTAGCAACCAAAGCTTTCTCCTCAACAGAACACCTAGTGGAATCAATAGGTACAAGTCTATCTTCTTTAATGGCAATATACACAACTTCATCTCCTTCTAATTCATCATCTGTAACACCTTCATCTGCAACATAATAATAGTTTTTCTAGTTCCTAAACTTTTGGTTAGACTTATAAGGCTTATCATACTTCTAATGCTTCTCATATCTAGATCATGCTTATCAAACTTATCATGTCTGTCATACTTAGCCATTCTCTCTAGGCATCTAGAAGAAAAATGTCATATCTTATTACAAGAGAAACATTTCAAAGTCAACTTTCCATCATACTTACCGACACCTTTAGGAAATCTCTGGGAAATCACTGCTTCAAGCTCATCAAGCTCTCTATCTTTCTCCTCAATCTCTCTTCTCTCTATTTCATATCTGGATATTCTGCACTCATCAGGATCATACTTCTGCTTACCAGATACAGACCTAGATTGCCTAAAGGCTGTCTCAAACTTTCCATGTGATTCTCCAAATTCACTCAGCTCAAATTCAACAAGCTTTCCACCTAATATATCTCTTGTCATAGTAGTTACACTTCAGATCTCATCAATAGTAGCAACCTTATGCTTATAAGTAGTAGGCAAATATCTCACCACCTTAGCAACAATTTCATCTTTCTCAATGCTTTCACCGACACATCCGATACCTAGGACAAGGTCATTCACCTTAGCCATAAAAGAATGTATGTTATCAGCATCTCCCATATTCAATGTCTCATATTTTCCTTTCAAACTCTGCAACTTAGCAACTTTCACCTTTTTATCTCCATCATATAGGATTTCAAGCTTCTCTGAGATCTCATGTACGGTCTAAAGTCCCATAATATTTGTCTTTTTTTAATCAGTCAAGGCACTAAGAAATGCTTCTTTTGCTCTGATATTATATTTTGCTTCCTTAACCTCATCCGGAGTAGATGGTCCATTTTGAGGAATAACATAGGGATTCTTTTGTTACTACTTATTAAGTTTCCATTAGTTTTATATCCAAAGTCATTCTATATACTCTAGTCGGTTACTACTACTGAAACATTCAGTCGGTATGCACAGAGTAGTCGATTATAGAAGGAAGTAGTCACATAGCCCAGTATACACCAAGCTGTCTACCGAGTAACACTGTATGTCTACCAAGCAGCAATAATGATACACCAAGTTGATATACATCGAGTGAAATGTGTTACCAGATTCATTGAACCTAGACACACATGTGGAAATGTGTTACAAGATCGAGGAACAAAGAACCGTTATCACATTGGAAATTGCACTTAAGGATTTTGTATGATTTTGAGGTCATCTATCTAATGAAATATTTTGTATGGTTATTCATTCAATAAATCATGTTTGTAAGATTGAAGAAATGAACTAGATCACTGACATAAGAGATCTATTTATACAACATGATTTAGGATCAGATAATATAGATAAGAAGAGATATAGAGGTGTATGAAGCAAGACATGTGTGATACATAAGAAAGCACTGAGTGTTATGACTATTATAGAGACACAGAGGTCACCGAAAAGGATTTTAGAGAATAGTCAAGGAACAAAGTAAATAGAAGGGTTTACCAAGTTATTCTATGGGTTACTGAGGTATGCTATAAGCAAGGTAATCTTATTTTGAGCACATAGAATCTTCTATAACATTTCAGATGTAAAGTTGCAGATATTTGTAAAGATTTTATTGTAATATTTTGAAGTTGTAAGAGAAACCTTTAATAGGGTAAAAGACTCTAACAAAGTCTATAAACTGTAAATCCTTTAACCAGGTGCATCATTTAGAATAAGTGTTGTAAAATCCTTTAGCAAGGTAGATCTAAAGATCTTGATACTCCTAACAGGGTAAGCTATTAGAAATAGCTAAACATGTAGCTCTAACCGAGCACTCTTTATTATTGCAGTAGTAAAGTTGTGGGTGCCATCCCCACCACATTTTTTCTCTCTAACCAAGAGTTTCTACGTAACCAAAATATATGTGTTATGGAGTGAATCATGTATGAGTGTTATCTATTTGTTTTAGCTTTATGTTATGTTACAACAGTTTTTGGTTTATGCATAACAGTAAAGATATTGTTGATAAAAGGTTTTGAAGTACTGGTTCACCCCTCCCCTCTTAGTACATTAGCTTTCCATATTGGGCCTAACAATTGGTATCAGAGCTTGAATCTTGGAAAAGGGTTTAACAACCTAAGGAAAAAGATCTTATCAATGGAAGGCTATAAACAATCTCAGATAATTGTGTATCTACAAGAAGAGTTGGATCATGCTATTCAAGTGATTGCAGACATGCAAAGACAAATGCAAAAATCATGGAAAGTTAGAAGAAGATTGTCTGATGATTCACAAGACTCTCAAGAGTTGGTGGAACAGATTGAGACATCATCTGAGAATAGTATATCTGAAGAGATTGAAGAGATGATTGAAGAATTGAAAGAAAAGAACAAAGCACTGGCTGATCAGTTAAAAGCAATGAAAAAAGGACATGAACATTTCAGCACATAGATGACTAAAAATCTTGATGCATTGAGGACAGCTGAGGATAAAGTAAGAGATCTAGAAAGAGAAAAACAACAGCTTGAAGCATTAGTATCTGAAAAGAATGATGAAATCAATAGGATGATTGGAATACAAAGTAATCTGTCAGATCAATTGGGTTATGCACATCATGAAGCAAATCTGAAGGATAATGAGAATCAAGCATTAAAACTTGAAGTATCAAGGTTGACCGATGAACTTGAAATAGAAAATACATCCAAAGAAACATTGAAGAAGAGTTATGAAGCATCGAAGATGTTGGATGAGCAATTGAATACAAGAAGACCCAACAAAGATGCAGGACTCGGTTATAAAGGAAAAGACTCTACCGAGAAGGAAATCCACACTATCGAGAGAGAAGAATCATCAAAGCAAGCTAGAAACAAGAAGAACAACAAAGGAAAGAAGCCTAGTTGCAACTACTATGGAAATCAAGGTCATACTGCTAACTTGTGCCAAATCAGAAAAGGTAAGCAACCGAATGTCACTAAGTCTAATGGTTATTGTTACAATTGCAATAAATATGGTCACACATCTAATCAATATAGGACAAAGTCTATTAACAATTATCAGAAGGCTAAATTCAAAGGGTTTTGTAAAAACTGCAATAGATATGGACATAGTACCAAGAAGTGTTGGTTTAAACAAAAGAACTATATGTGGTCTGCACACCAAGCAAATGCTAGAGGTTACCGAACTCACACAGATCCTTACCGACAATATTCTGCAGTACCATGGGATTACAATACAAGGATATGGTGTGAATTTTGTGGAAGATATGGACATATAAGTGCCAACTGCTTTATAAGGTTTGGAATGAACAACCGAAGATCATGGAGAAATCCTGGTATGGCATGTTTTCATTGTCACAAAATTGGACACTTGGCTAGACATTGCAGAGATCAACCTAGAGGAGACATTGAAGAAATAAAAGGCAAATTATAGATGATTTGGAAAAAGAAGGAAATTGTGTCAAATGAAGAAAACACCTTACCTACTGAGTTAGGTGCACCTATTCCAAATTAATCGGTAAAGGTACGAAGGGACTGCATTCTCTCAAAGGTTAAATCTTAACAGTTCCTATTTTATCATGCACTTAATTCAAAATCTGCATAGCTAAAGATGCATTAGGAAATTTGAAATTGTATCAAGTCTTTTGGAAGCCTATCTAGTCGATGAATATAGGAAGATTGGCTACTCGGTAAAAGCATAAAAAGGAAGTTGTACCGAGTGCATTTAATGTCTTTTGACCTAACTGCATGAAGCCCGATAAGGTATATTATGTACTTAAAGCTTTTACGCAGTCATTTCACACTTACCAAGTTTTCAAGAAAGCATAGCAAAGCAATTCAAGGCGATCAAACCATCTCCTAAGAGAATTTCAAGGTATTTACACTTCGATCTCAAGCATTTATAAGAACTAGTTTACCGATCACATCAGTTGTGAATATCTATTTTACATTTGCTAAGAGGGAAGCGTCTATCATTTGAAAGTTTTCAAACCCTAGGGATCTTTTGTTAAGTGATTATCCGAAATCTGCAATGGCACCTAAGATCCAGAAGCTCATTGTTGTTGAGAACATTGAAAAGCCCTCATTGAAATACTCTTTAACTCCCAAAGTAGCTTCTGAACTGGATGATAAAACTGCATTTTCACTCATTCCAGATAAGGTTTTACTAGTTGAAGATGTCAGATTCTTCACTAAGTGTCGTGTACAGGAACCAGGTCATGTTGAAATCAAGGACACATATGATCAATTGTGTACTGATGGGAAATTGGATAGCAAGTATGAACACATCAAAATCAAGGGATTGACCAAAGCCCTAACCTATCCCCGTGTATTCAAACCCCAGTGGGTCAAGTTTGTTCTGAACAGAGTTCATGATGATTTCATGTGGTTAGAAGAGAAACCACTTAAAATCACCAAGGAAATCATTCATTTGATCACCGGTTACCCTATCTTTGATCATGCTCGAGCTTAGAAAATGATATCACAAAAGGAATTGATCACTCTAACCAGAGTTGAATCAGATTGCAGAGGACTAAAATTGAACAATGTGATAGATGTAGAGCTGAAGTTTGCCATTAGAGTAATAGGTTATTGTTTCTTCCAATCGGCAAGGGAAAATAGTGTACCCTATGCAGCAGTCGACTTAGCATATAAAATTGTGAAGAAAGGAATGAAAATTGATCTTTGTGAAGTATTGTTGAAAAACTTGTTTGAGAATCTAAACACCATAAGGAAGCCAAAGAAGAACAACTCGGCTAACACTCTGAAGTTTGGATCACTTCTAGTATGCATGTTTTTCTATTTTGAGAAATTCTTTCCATCAGTCGGTAATGTAGTTTGGGAGCTACACCGACCAATCACCCATCAAATCAATGACTTCATCAAGAAGCTAGGTGATAATTTTAATGATATTATGGATGATTACTTTATCAAGTTTTGGGAAAGCATGCATAACAGGTACCAGATCCCACCCCAGTTAGTAGAGAAATACAAGGATGACATATGTTTTGAAGTGGACACCGATTACTGCTATGTTAATGTTGTGGAACCAAGAACCCAATCTTTGCCACATATGGGTTATGAGATTGACTGTGACATCACATAATAGTAGATAGATGCTTTTATTACATTACCAAGGCATGCTACCGAGCTGAGGTATGGAACATATGAAGAAGTAAAAGAGAAAGTTAAGATGAGTATTGTAGTACCCAAGGCTACAAGGAAAACAACAAAGATGATCAAGGCATTAACGGAGAAATTTGGAGAAGGTTCTTCCTCCACACCTATCAAGGGCACTATAGTCATCACCGAGGAGGAATTTGAAGCTCAAGAGGTAGCTATTACATTGAGCACTGAATTGCCTAAAGGGAAAGTTTTGAAAAGGAAGAAACTGGATACATCAAAGGTATCACCGACTCCTTCAGTCAAGCGCCCAAACACAAGATCATCTACAACATTGCCGAGTAAGAAAACAAAGAATGTTGCCGCACCAAAGGTAACCAAAACTTACAAGAAATCTACTCGGAGACTCATTTTGACTAAAGAGTCTAGTGACACCGAATCTGAAGATGCAAGCAAATTTCAGATTGTTAAGAGCAAAAAGGAAGAAGTACATAGTGTTGATAAATTTTGTGCTAATATGAAGCAATATGGTGGATTTGGATCATTTAAATATGTTAAATATGAATCCAAATCTGATGAAGAAAAGTGACAAATAGAAGAAGCTGTAATCTGCACTCTTCTGAAATTTCGATTGGTCCCATTGGATGTAACTAATTCTCTTCCAAAAGAATTGTATTTGCATATTGATAATAGGTGGAAATATGCCATGGACTCGGAAAAGAAGATGAGAGAAAGAAGTTTGGTACATCTCTTTCCAAACATGTCGGTAGATAAGATCACTGAACATCTAACAAACTACCACTCAAACTTCCTAGTCAAGCAAAGAGCTTTGAAATTGATGAATGGATTTTTTTTGGATGTAGAGAATGAGACCAAGGAAAAATGGCAGGAAATATTTCGAATCAAGAATGCTAGTGAGAAAGTTGAAGTTGAAATAGTTGATGTTACCGAGGAAGATCCTGATATCACTGAGAAAGACCCTGCTGACACTATACAAATTGATGAGGATATCATGGACACCGAGGCACCTGAACAGGAAATGATAGAAGGGAATGCATATGCCAAACTGGTATCTAGTGACTCAGTTTTGGAGCAAGTTCAGCCCTATCCTCCGGTCACTTAGGCTATTTCAACTGAGGCCCCTCAAGATACTGAACAAGGAACAGAAGGTCACAAGTCTACAGAAGGAGAAACTGCTTCTCAGGCCACCGAAGGACAGACCTCTCAAGCTCCTTCTAGCACTAAAAATGTTACATCTGAGACCCCAAGCATAGAAGCACCAACGGACACAACAAAGGCTACATCAGAGACTCAATAAATTGATAAAAGTGTTGCCTCTATTGAGCAACCTACCGAGGGTCAACAAGCCTCACAAGACATTGTGTTAGTTCAACCGGTGAAAGGTAAAGAAAAGAAGATGAAAAAGCATAGTTTCAAATTAGATTTATCAAAACCAATAGTGTTGTCGAATGTTGACATATCCAAATTAAAAGGGCAAGCACTCATTGAATTTGGTGAACTATGCAAAGCAAAAGCTGAACAGGAGAAATAAATGGCTATTCAAAAGAAAAAGAAAGTACTTCATAAGGTGAAAGCATTATTAACCGATATGCTACCTGAAGCTATAGTGACAATAGATGGAGCCATCCATGTTCAACTGGATGAACTCCTAACTAAAATTGAGACATTTGGAGTTGACGCATCCAAATATTTGAGCAAGTTAAAGGACAAAGAGCTCACTGCTAAAATGATTGAAGAGGTACAGAAAGCTATTACTATTGGCAAAGTAAAACTTGTCAAATTTATTGTTGAGTTGTCCCCTCAACTCAAGAACATTCTTTATTTATTTCAGAAACTCTATACATTTTTTTTATTCATTAAAGATATCAAAAATAAAATAGTTGTGATTGAGAAAGAGATCACCGATCTCTCTAATAAGTTGACCACTAAGCCAAACTCTATTCTGAATTTTTATACAAAGCTACAACAGCTCATGGCTCAACAGTTGGAACTATGGAATGAAGAGCACAAGATAAGGATGGACATAATGACTCTTTAGACATTATTCATTCCTCATCTTTCATCCATGCAAGAATAGATCAACAAGGCTACCTCCCTATCCACTCAACAAGAGGGAAGCAACTTAGATGGACTAATTTCACTGTTAGCTGACATTACAACTCAAAATTCACTTATCGACAGTGTCAAGGATGCCCTCTCTGCCACTCTCACCGATGCAAGGACAAAATACAAATCCATTTTTGACGAGTTGCCTCCACCGAATGGTAACTAAGTTTTGATGTTTGTCAAAAAGGGGGACTATAGTATCAAAGGGGGAGAATAGTATCAAAGTATACAGGGGGAGTATACTAAGCACAATAGAATATTCATATGCACAGTTACACAGTTAACTTTGACAAAAAGAGTAGTGAACCAAGCAGTGACAACCGAGCAGTTAATATAGAACATTGATCACCAAGCATGCAAAATCAGAATTTTGTACAGTATATTGATAAGGGGAGTATATCTAAATATACTATTTCATTGACTAATGTATATACTGTCTGTCTAGTCAAATTTTGTAAGTATATAGATTTTTGAGTTATGACTCTGAAAGTAGTTTCGTCAAACATCTCAACTAATGTCAAGAGGGGAGATTGTTACTACTTATTAAGTTGCCATTAGTTTTATATCCAAAGTCATTCTATATACTCTATTCGGTTACTACTACCGAAACATTCAGTCAGTATGCACAAAGTAGTCGGTTATAGAAGGAAGTAGTCACAGAGCCCAGTATACACTGAGCTGTCTACCGAGTAACACTGTATGTCTACCGAGCAACAATAATGATACACCGAGTGAAACATGTTACCTGATTCATTGGACCTAGACACACATGTGGAAACATGTTACAAGATCAAGGAACAAAGATTGTTACCACATTGGAAATTGCACTTAAGGATTGTGTATGATTTTGAGGTCATCTATCAAATGAAATATTTTGTATGGTTATTCATTCGATAAATCATGTTTGTAAGATCGAAGCAATGAACCAGATCACCGACATAAGAGACCTATTTATATGGCATGATTTAGGATCAGATAATATAGATAAGAAGAGATATAGAGGTGTATGAAGCAAGACATGTGTGATACATAAGAAAGCACTAAGTGTTATGACTATTACAGAGACACAGAGGTCACCGAGAAGTATTTCAGAGAACAGTCAAGGAATAGAATAAACAAAAGGGTTTATCGAGTTATTCTATGGGTTACCAAGGTATGCTATAAGTAAGGTAATCTCATTTTGAGCACATAGAATCTGCTATAACGTTTCAGATATAAAGTTGCAGATATTTGTAAAGATTTTATTGTAATATTTTGAAGTTGTAAGAGAAACCTTTAACAGGGTAAAAGACTCTAACAATGTCTATAAATTGTAAAGTCTTTAACCAGGTGCAACATTTAGAATAAGTGTTGTAAAATCCTTTAGCAAGGTAGATCTAAAGATCTTGATACTCCTAATAGGGTAAGCTATCAGAAATAGCTAAACATGTAGCTCTAACCGAGCACTCTTTATTATTGCAATAGTGAAGTTGTGGATGCCATCCCCACCGCAGTTTTTCTCTCTAACCAAGAGTTTCTGCGTAACCAAAATATATGTGTTATGGAGTGAATCATGTATGAGTGTTATCTATTTGTTTTAGCTTTATGTTATTGTACAACAATTTTTGGTTTATGCATAACAGTAAAGATATTGTTGATAAAATATTTTGAAGTACTGATTCACCCCTCCCCTCTTAGTACATTAGCTTTCCATATTGGGCCTAACATCTTTGTGATCTTCCAGTAATCTTCTCCGAAACACTTCAAGTGCACCTCCATCCAGTTCTTCCATATAGTATAATTGCTTCCATCAAACCTCAGACTGTCCTTCTTGAAAAGAATATGTTGAGTTGCCATCCCAGATCTCCTCAAGCTTCTACCAGAGGATCTAGCTCTGATACCAATTGTTAGTAGCAACCAAGAAGGAAGGTCGAGAATGGGGAGGTGAATCAATATTCATCAGAATATTAAACTTTAAGTACAATAAGAGATCCAATAGATTACAACAATGAAGAGATAAGAAAATTAACAATACAACACACAACACCAAGATTTTTGATGTAGAAAACTCGATTAATAGAAAAACCATGGTGGGAACCTACCCACAATAAGATGATACTCTGCAGTAGTATATGAAAATATTATAATGGGGAATGCACATGCATTCAGGCACACTACCTAGAGCTCACTACTCAAAAGATATTTGCCCAAAAGGCTACAACCCTCAGGGAAGTCTCACTGAATTACAATAAGATTCAGGCTACAATCTGGAAGAAGTGAACTGAAGGAATTGCATCTCCAAATCCCTGATTATACTTCCAGTCAAGCATAATTATTTGCTTGGCAACACCAATCTCACCTCAAAATCAACACCAAATGATAAATCACTTGTTTGCACACAAATCTCTATTTGATAATGGAGACACAATATCGACACCCAAATTAAATGAATAACTCACCTATATATACAATTCATCGACCTTGATAACAAGGTCGACTGAACCCTGAACCCCCAATTACAAAATTACCTCACACCATTCAAATATCGACCACTACACCAATATAATGATTTACATAGCATAGTATGCTCCTAATTCAAACTCCCAAATGATCAACTCCATCGAAAATCATGTAAAGATCAACCGTAACACACTACACCACCAGAAATACCACAAAACATGAAAATCAATACCAGTTGATGAAAACCACCAAAACTCTCACAAAAATCAATGTAGGGATGATCAAAACAAATAGGACATAACTAGGAAACACCAGCAAGCATGTTAGACTCATCCAAAATAGTTGCACCAACACCTCTTTTCAAATCTTCAATGGTCAATGTCTAGAAGCTCAAGAACACAACCAATCAGCAACTGTCAGGAGGAAAGATATCTTGTGGAGCACCAAATCATGAACCATCTGAAATAAAGATACACAAGATTATCCCAAACAATATCCCAAAGTCTCAGCACTAGATGTAATCACACCAGAATATACTAGATGAAATATCAACCTATGCAAAATAGTGATTAGCAAAACCAAACTATAAAACTAGATCAAAAAATCTTTCCAATCTGCAGTCACTGGAGAAAATCATAGGAATATGTTGACATCAATGACAACAATATATCTTAGAAATAGCAATGATCAACCATATTCAATAGCCCAGCCTTAATCACAACACAAAGGATATCCGAAAGTCAGAAGATCGAGCAAGTTCACAACCATCAAACTCTTTCAAAGGCAACCATGAGTCCAACTTTTTAACAGCATCGACTTCATGTAGACTTCCCTAAGTATATTAGGTGATCAGATAATTCTATAAGTTGGTAACATCGCAATAGAAGTTAGGAATTTCAGAAAGTCTGTGACAAGAGCAAATAAAAAAAACAAAGGGAAACAACTTATCAAAAATTGAAAAATTTATAGGTAACATATAGGCTTGGAATGGGGACTATGACTAGTAGGACACATAAAACTCTAGAACTCAAACCATTGCATTGAAAAAATTGGGCAATAGATTCAGAGCATAATAGATGGAAAGGTTGCTTCATAGTAGTAGGGCGGAGGGGTGACTGGGCAAAATTTCAAGATTAACAAGCCAAAACTTGAAAGTGAAATATTATTCAAGAGAAACAATTTACTGGTTGAGAGAAATATATACCTATGTGAAATAGAGGGTTTTAGACATATGACATGACATTAGATGAACAACATCTGATAATGACTCTTGAACCAAGCTTTGATTTACTACTACATAAAAGTTTGTAGATGCAATGATGCCCAAACAACCACTCTTCATGATAGACTCATGGAACCCGACCCTTTACCTCTTCATGACTTGCTTGGGGTAATTGAGAATAATTCTTCAGAAAAGATTTAACTAGTGCATTCTATCCCTGGTCATATGCCTCCTAGCTTTCTTTTAAGATATTAACGCAACTATCATGGCCCTGTATGTAGACTTCACATGGAAAAGGCTTGAGACTTTCAATAGTTGAGGATTTATCAATGATTTCCTTAACAGATAAATAATCATCAACTAGGGCCCTAGGGTTTGGACTCAGGAACTGAACATCTTTGCTTCCCATCTCTGCATGATAGCATATAGAAAGGAATTGATCACCGTCAGAGCTATCCTCAAGGACACATCTCTCAGGCTCATCAAAATTATGGAGAGATGATAGTTGCTTTATTGGTTGAGGGTTTATCACTTCAAAAAGAGGGTTATCTCTAACCTTGGCATCCTCATAGGATTATATAGGGTAATACAGGGGATTTAAAGGATTTCATTCAATCCCTGTCCCCTGAGTAGGGGCCTTCTCTTTAGAAAAGGAAGGGAGATCCCCTTCGAGTGCTACACATCCCACAAAGCCAACCAAGTCAAATAGAGAGCCATCAAAAAGGGGTCTTTTTCTCGGCTTACCAAAAGTCCGAACAATACTCATGCATGTGGTGCATGAGGCCATTGATTGTTCTGATACTAATTGTTAAGTATAGATGCCAAGCTGACAAGATGAGAGGGGGGGGGTGAATCATACAAACTTAATCTTCAATATATTCAACAGATTCAACCTTGGTAGCTTTAACAGATATAAGTAATCAAAACTGTAAAACATGCAACCTTAAGAACACATAATCATAACAACACTCATAACACCAGATTTAACATGGAAACCCAAATAGGGAAAAACCACTATGGGATTTTGGACCCACTAAGAAATATACTCTTCTAGAGTATGCTCGGTTAAAAGCAAATCCTGTTAAAGATTACAAACGCATTGCTAGATGTGACCCGGTTAAGGGATTTCCCTCAGATCTGTTAGGATCTTCACCTTGTTAGAGGTGACCTTGTTAAAGGGTTTCAAACACTCAATTAGAATGTCACCTTGCTAGAGGGTTTTAAAAATAAGACTGTTAAGTCCACTCAGTTAAGAGATTTTCTGTCACTTCACAAAATAACAGTAATAAAAATGTATCTGCAACTTTGCATCTAAAATGCTAAAATAGATTCTTATTTGCTCAATACAATCTAGTCATAGGACTTATCTTGTCCTTCTGCTGGGCTCTATACTCTGTTAATCAAATAGGTCTTCAAGCTTCTGTGCTGGGTAATCACTATGTAGCATCCCTGTGCTTACACTTGTCCGCATACATTGTTTATCAACAGTTCCTTATTTATAAACAATTTGCTAACTACTTAATCTCCTTGATCACATATCCCATGATCAATCATAGACATCAGATCTTCAAACTTGACCAGGTTCAATGTATCCTTCAATCTGAAAATGTTTTACCTCGCCTTGGAAATTGCATACATTTCTTGGAACTTGTGCTAAGGTATTGTGGTTCAATCTGAGTTGTAGATCTTTCTGCCGATCTTCTATTGCCATAGATTCTTTAACAAACTTCATGCACGACATACCAATCATTTAATCAATTCCAGCTCATCAGCTTCCTTCATTAAATAATGCTTTTAATCATTTAATGTATTTTGTTACAGCTCGGTTGCAACTCGGTAAATACTAAACTTCACTTAGTAGACATTCCGCCTTCATTAACCGATAGCGATAACCCTGGGGTTTACCAACTAGGTTCCTTAGGGTTTACCGACTAGGTTCTTTGCTTGGTAACATAGTATAGTATTAACCTTACAATCAACAACATATGTAGGATATCAAAACAATCTAAACATCATTGTCTAACTCGGTAATAGTTGCCCATTGAATAACTTATTTCTCCCCTTATTCATCACAATCTTTTTGTGTCTTTTACCGACATCTTTATACTCATTAAATCATACTTCTTAAGATATGGCAACATCATACTAAATTAGAAAAACAATTTCTTGACATCAATGACAAAATAATAATATTAAGATAGTAAACATCCTTAATCAGTTATATCCATGATCATCAATAACCTTCTCAATATCCTTATTGAAATGCCAACAATCTCTCCTTGTCTGTTATAATGCCAACAATCTCCCCCTTTGGCATTGATGGCAAAACCAATTGATTTGACATAATTGATTCAGATTTAGATTGCTGTGAGATTCTGAAATGCTCTCCCCCTGTCATCAGACTTCTTCCCCATACATTAGTCTTCTCCCCCTTTGACAACAATGCCAAAAAGTAAAAGAGCTAAAACATGATTTCTTCCACTAAGAAGTGAATTCCTTGCTGTTATGTGTCAATTCAGTCTCGGTCAGAGCATTATGTCTACAACTTTTGTTCCCTGTATTTTTTTTCTGCACACCTTTAGAAAATCTCCTAAAGTGTGTAAATAAGCATCAATCCACACATAATATTCTATAGATTCATCAAATTGATGCTTTCACCGAACTCAGTCAGTGAGTAGAAGATAGGGGTAGGACCCCTAACTTACTTTTGAGATACTCAAAAGTGTCCCTTGGTAGTGGCTTGGTGAAGATATCTTCTATTTGTTCCTTTGTGCTAACATACTCCAACACCACTTTCTTCTCTTGAACTTCTTCTCGAAGATAATGATATTTGATAGAGATGTGCTTTGTCTTAGAGTGCATAACAGGATTCTTTGAAATGTTAATGGCACTAGTATTGTCACAGAATATAGTTACTAGGTCAGTAACTTTCTCATTTATACCTTCCAATAGTTGTTTGATCCATGCTATATTAGTACAATTCAATGCTGCAGCAACATATTCAGCTTCTGCTGTTGACTATGAAACACATCCTTGTTTCTTGCTAAGCCAACTCACTAGTCTTTCTCCTAAAAAGAAAGCTCCGCCACTTGTGCTTTTCCTGTCATCTATGTTGCCTGCCCAATCAGCATCATTATCAACTTTTAAATCAAAATCATTTCTCTTGTTATATACTAAGCCATAATCTTTAGCGCCTTTCAAGTATCTGAACATTCTCTTGATTGTTGTCACGAGTGTTTCCTTGGGATCTGCAAAAAATCTTGCAACTATACCTACTGCATGTGCTATGTCTGGTCTATTGTGAACAACATATTGTAGCTTTCCAATCATGGATCGGTAAAGTGTCTCATCAATAGATGCAGATTCATCATTCTTTGATAATTTACAGTTGGTAGTCATAGGAGTACTTACTGGTTTTGAGTCCTCCATTCCAAATTTCTTCAAGATTTCATTTATGTACTTGGATTGAGTAATGAAAATCTCTTCTTTCATTTGAAGTATCTGTAAACCTATAAAATACTTTATCTCACTGATTAATGACATCTCAAATTCTTTGCTCATTTCATTTCCAAAGTTCTTGCATAAAGACTCATTTCTATAAAATATAATGTCATCAACAAATATGGTTGAGATTAGTATTCCATTGTCTTCATCATTCTTCATGTACATATTGTTGTTTTCACTTGTTCTTATAAAACCAATCTTGATCAAATAAAAGTGCAATCTCTCATACCATGCTCTAGATGCTTGTTTCAAACCAAATAATGCTTTGTTCAATTTACATACTTGATCTTTATTCTTGTCTTCAACAAATCCTTCAAGTTGTTCAATATAAACTTCTTCTAATATATTCAGAAATGCAGATTTGACATCCATTTGATATACTTTGAAATTTTTGAAAGCAGCATATGCCAAAAATGTTCTTACTCCTTCAAGTCTTGCCACAGGTGCAAAAGTCTCACCATAATCAATTCCCTCTTCTTGAGCATAACCTTTTCAAACTAGTCTTGCTTTATTTCGAATGACCTCACCTTTTTCATTCAGATTGTTTATGAAAATCCACTTTGTACCGATTACATTTTTGTCCTTCGGTCTTGGGACCAGTGTCCATGTGTCATTCTTCTTGATTTGATCAATCTCTTTCATCATAGCATTTATCCAATCTTCACTATTAAATTCCTCTTTCACTATCCTTGGTTCAAATTCAAATATAAGACATGTATTTTGTCTCAGTTTGTTTCTTGTCATCACTGGATCATCCTTATCTCCTATAATCTGACTTGATGCATGATTCCTTCTAATATACTTGGCTAATACAAGCTCGGTAGGCTCTATATGATCTTCTTCATCACTCGGTAACTGAATATCCTCTTTATTTTCTTCAGTAACTCTCTCAGTAGGACTTGTTGATTGAACATAGACAAATTCTTCATAATCTTCTGGTTCCTTAGAATTTCCTTCATCATTTCTTTCTGCAAATTCATCAATTTTCACATTTGCACTTTCTACTATTTTGTTAGATGATTTGATGAGACATTTAAATGCTTTTCTTCTAGAAGAATAACCAAGAAATGTTCCTTCTTCACTTTTCTGATCAAACTTCCCATTTTTATCATCTTTGTGTACATAGCATCTACTTCCAAAGATTTTGAAGTAACTTACATTAGGCTTCTTGTCATACTAGATTTCATATGGTGTCTTCAAAGTTCCTTTCTTCAGTTGTACTCGATTCAGGGTGTAAATCGATGTGCTTATTACTTCTCTCCAAAATGTTCGTGGCACTTTCTTTTCATCATCAAGGTTCTGGCACAATCCACAATAGATCTATTTCTTCTCTCAACTATCCCATTTTGTTGTGGAGTTCTCGGTGTAGAGACTTGTCTTTTATACCATGATCATTGCAGTATAAGTTAAACTCATCAGAAGTGAACTCACCTCCTCTATCAGATCTAGGACATTTCGGTTGTCTTCCTGTTTCATTTTCAATTCTTGCCTTGTACCATTTAAACATTTGAAAAGCTTCTGATTTTTCTTTTAAAAACATTACTGACATCATCCTTGAGTAATCATCCACAAATAATATGAAATATTTATCACCATAATAACTTTGAACTTTCATAGGACCACAAAGATTAGTGTGCATAAGATCTAAAATTCCCTTAGAAGTGTAGGACTTACTTGTAAAGCTTGATCTTGTCATCTTGCCAATTTGGCATCCTCGGCACATAGCATTCTCAGGTTTCTCAAGACTTGGTAGACCTCTTACTCGGTGCTTCTTGCTTATTTTGATCAAATTATCAAAATTTACATGAAAAAATCTTTTATGCCATAACCAGGTATCATCTATCTTTGCATAAAGACACTTATTCCAAGTTGAGTCAAGGTGAAATGTGTTACCTTTTGTTTGAGTCCCGGTAGCAACTAACTTTCCATGCTTGTCATGAACTTTGACAATTCCTTTATGAAATTCTATTCGGTAACCTGTGTTGTTTAGTTGTGCTACACTCAACAAATTATATTTCAAACCTTCAACCCAATAAACATCATTACATTTAGCATTGTCAAGAAGTGTTATGGATCCTTTACCTTTTACCGAACATGGTGCATCATTACCAAATCTTACATAACCTCCATCATAATCTTCTAATTTAACAAACTTGAGTTTATCACCTGTCATGTGATGTGAGCATCCACTATCTATGATCCAAGAATCATTAGTATCTATGTGAGATATTAGGGGTTTTTCTTCATAACTTTCTTCATCTAATCTATCTTTGATAGCCACATTAACTACTTCCTCTGTATCAGTTTCATTTGATTTATCATCATTTGAATCCTCATCGGCTATTAGGCATGACTTTCTATCTCTTCTTCTGAAGTCTTGGTATCCTCTGTAATGATTAGTTTTCTGTCTGTCATCTCGGTAATCTCTCTTTTCAGTAGAATATTTGTCAAGACAGTTAGAAGCCATATGTCCTATCTTATCACAATTGAAACATTTCAAAGGTAGTTTTCCTTTATACTTACCTTTGCCTCTCGGTAACCTTCTGGCTAATAGTGCTTCAAACTCTTCTTGCTTTCTGATTTCCTCATACAGTTTGTGTACTTCTTCCATGTTCTTACTAAATCTTTCAGTTGCTCCACTGTGATTCCCTTTAGAATACTTTCTCATTCTATCATTGTAATCATTAGATTCATCAAGATGAAGAGAACTAAATGCAGACTCAATTTTATTTACTGAAGACCCACTGTTATCAAAGTTACTTAACTCAAATGCATGTAGCTTACCAATAGTAGCATCCAAAGAAATTGGCATATTGGGTACAAACCTCAATTCATTGATTGCAGAGACTCGAATTGCATAAGTAGGTAGAAGGGTTCTTAATAACTTACTTGTGACATCCTTTTCTTCAATGGTTCCTCCTGCTCCTTTGATTTGATTGACAATCTCCTTTAACCTTGTACTATACTGGGTTATGTTCTCACCTTCATTCATTCTCATGGATTCAAGTTGTCCTCTTAGACTATCCATTTTTTCTCTTTGAACATGTTCATCACTGCCATACATAGATATGAGCTTGTCCCACATTGCCTTGGCATCATTGCAGCCTTCCAGATCATTAAACTCTGAGTCGGTCAATGCAGATGTTATTTCAATCATTGCTTGAATATGTTATTGCTTTGCCTGTATCTCTTCCATTGTCAATGGATAGGTGCTCGGTGTAATGAAATCATTCTCCAGATAATATGTTGCATATTCTCCAACTTGTAATAAGTGTAGCTTCATCCTTTTCTGCCATGTAGAGAAACTAGACTTGTTCAGCTTTCGTGCATCCCTCTTATACATTTTTGCATTTTTGCCTCAAGTACCTTTAAACATTTCCTCCTGAGTCCAAAGATCTGATACCACTTGATAGTTCTGATACTAATTGTTAAGTATAGATTCCAAGCTGACAAGATGAGAGGGGGGGTGAATCATACAAACATAATCTTCAATATATTCAACAGATTCAACCTCAGTAGCTTTAAGAGATATAAGTAATCAAAACTGTAAAACATGCAACCTTAAGAACACATAATCATAACAACACTTATAACACCAAATTTAATGTGGAAACCCAAATAGGGAAAAACCACTGTGGGATTTTGGACCCACTAAGAAATATACTCTTCTAGAGTATGCTCGGTCAAAAGCAAATCCTGTTAAAGATTACAAACGCATTGCTAGATGTGACCCGGTTAAGGGATTTCCCTCAGATCTGTTAGGATCTTCACCTTGTTAGAGGTGACCTTGTTAAAGGGTTTCAAACACTCAATTAGAATGTCACCTTGCTAGAGGGTTTTAAAAATAAGACTGTTAAGTCCACTCGGTTAAGAGATTTTTTGTCACTTCACAAAATAACAGTAATAAAAATGTATCTGCAACTTTGCATCTAAAATGCTAAAGCAGATTCTTATTTGCTCAATACAATCTAGTCATAGGACTTATCTTGTCCTTCTGTTGGGCTCTATACTTTGTTAATCAAACAGGTCTTCAAGCTTCTGTGGTCGGTAATCACTATGTAGCATCCCTGTGCTTACACTTGCCTGCATACATTGTTTATCAACAGTTCCTTATTTATAAACAATTTGCTAACCGCTTAATCTCCTTGATCACATATCCCATGATCAATCATAGCCATCAGATCTTCAAACTTGACTAGGTTCAATGTATCCTTCGATCTGAAAACGTTTTACCTCACCTTGGAACTTGCATACATTTCTTGGAACTTGTGCTAAGGTATTGCAATTCAATTTGAGCTGTAGATCTTTCTATCAATCTTCCATTGCCATAGATTCTTTAACAAACTTCATGCACGGCATACCAATCATTTAATCAATTCCAGCTCATCTGCTTCCTTCATTAAATAACACTTTTAATCATTTAATGCATTCTGTTACAACTTGGTTGCAACTCGGTAAATACTAAACTTCACTCGGTAGACATTCTACCTTCATTAACCGATAGCGATAACCTTAGGGTTTACCGACTAGGTTCCTTAGGGTTTACCGACTAGGTTCTTTGCTCAGTAACATAGTATAATATTAACTTTACAATCAACAACATATGTAGGATATCATAACAATCTAAACATCATGATCTCATCATTGTCTAACTCGGTAATAGTTGCCCATTGAATAACTTATTTCTCCCCTTATTCATCACAATCTTTCTGTGTCTTTTACCAACATCTTTATACTCATCAAATCATACTTCTTAAGATATGGCAACATCATATTGAATTAGAAAATTTATTTCTTGACATCAATGACAAAATAGTAATATTAAGACAGTAAACATCCTTAATCAGTTATATCCACTATCGTCAACAACCTTCTCAATATCCTTATTGAAATGCCAACAATCTTTCCTTGTCTGTTATAATGCCAACAACCATTTGATTATAATATTCCAAAAGAATAGGATCAAATCTTGGGAGGACTTCATCTTCCCTTGCATGCAGAAGCTCATCTTGGAGAGTCACTTGAGGTGGTGTGTCCTTCCTTTCAAATCCACCGAAGAGGTTTATGAATTTTTCCACTTCAACCTCAGTGCTGTGACCTTCATCATCAACTATACCAAATTGAAATTCACCTTCAAAATCTCACTAGAGCCAGCTTGAAACACATCCCCTTTTTTATTCTTTTGATGTCTTCTCTTCTTTAAAGGTACCTAGGATTAGTTCTTTGGACTTGACTTTAGACTTCCCATTAGATGTACCTCTTTTATTTGCTGCTCTTATCGACCCTATCATATGGATGTTTCAAAGAAAGCAACTTCAAAAATTATCCCTATGAGGGTGAAGGAATCAAGGGGACAATTCCTATATTTCTTTACCAAAATCTGATAAGTCCATTTCCCAAAAAAAATTTACAGGAAGAGAGGGTTATTGACTAACTTTATTTTTCAAGTGTTAACTATTTAGTAACTTGGGCCTCGCCTAAAACCCTCCTCTGAGTCTATACAAACAGAGTTTCCACTCTTCTTACCAGAAGATGTTTAAAAATATTTCCAATGACATGTTTAAAAATATTTCCAATGACACACTTTCTCTCATTAATCTTCTAATTTTTCTATATCCCAAGCAGAGTCACCAAAAATCTGTTGGTTAACAAATTTATCATCTAACTCTACATTCTCACGCCCACAAAGGTGGCAAATGTAACCACAGTTGAACCAGTTTGAACAAACTATCTACAGACTAATTCTCTCCTTATTTTACAAGGTGGCAGCTACCTTCAGATGATATTCAATGAATACAAATTAACTAAAATTCTTTTAACCAGAAAGAAAATAAGGAAAGATCTTTTAACCAGAAAGCTTTGAAAAGGCATGCATAAAATACAAACACCCTTTAGATTTTTCAAGATTTCGAGTCAAGTAGATCACCACAAAATACCATTCACATATAATACCTTTGTAGAGATAGAAAACTGGAACCATTCACCATCTCAAATATAAATTCATTCACTGATAACCATTCAAAAGAACAAAAAGCATCCACATATCATAATTCAATGATTACGAATATCTGAAGCCACAAGAAAAATTTCTTTATTCAAAATACTAAACATAAATATACTTAAAGATTTAATTTTGTTTTGAAGAGTAAAACAAAGTTTTCCCAAAGAGTTTTAAAGATCTACTAATCTACTTATTTATAACTATTACCCCCTGTCTTTTCCCTTTTCAAGAAATGATTTCTTAAAGATAATGGTTTTGAAAATAATCGTTAAAACATGCCTTCAAGAAAACAAAAATCGCTCGACAAACCCCATTCATGAACTACTAATATAATACTCATTCATCTTCATAAGGAACTAGGCTCTCTCCTACAATTTGATGATCAATCCTATCTACCTTCATTTCTTCTTCAATTAGCACCCGTACGACTTCGTTAAATTTATCTTCATCAAATATAGTTGCCTGGACATAGTCACTTATGTCCAGAAGAACATCTTCCTGCAAATGTTCGAAGTTTGGCTAGATTAGGGGACCTTTCCTAGCCTTGAGCACCATCTTGTTGAACGTGATTATCTAGGTTCCTTCCTACTACAAGCTCACCCTGCAAGTGTTGGTCATGATTTTTAGCTTTCTTTGAAATCTTATCTAATATGGTGATTGCCTTCCTATATTCATTGAAATCAGTTTGTGCTTTCCATGCAAAAGATTGTAATTGTTAGACTATATCCTCCTACTCCTCTAGCCAATTCAAACCTGGGTTACGAAACAACAACTCGCTGTCATAAGTAAAAACCATTATGATACGAGCAAATCATGACAACTTCCTATTTTTAGCTAATTTAATGTTTTCTAAAAAAAAAGTAGCATCAAATGTAGTAACACATGTCGCCATCTTTTCTGTGTCCTTATTTTCTCAAATACCATTAATGACGGTAATTTGTAAATCTTCCCTTGATTTTTTCCCTATAAGTAGTGCATGACATGGCAGTCGATGAGGCAAAAAGGGGAATGACAAGAAGCAGTTATTCTCCCAGCCTGACAGGCTCATTTAATTCTGGCAGCATTCGAGTATGATTCTATCTTTTATCTACTCATGTAGCCACCCAAACAAGTTACATGAATAACTTGAAATTACATTAGCAAAATGCCCTTACTTTGAATTCAGAGATGTCTCTTAAAGCCTCAGGGAAGCCCAACCTTAATCAAAACATAAAGGATGTCTGAAAGTCAGAAGATTAGAAAATTTTGCAACCATCAAACTCTTTCAAAGGCAACAACGAGGCTGACTTTCTAATGGCACTGACTTCATTCAGACTTCCCTAAGTATGTCGGGTGATTGGATAATTCTATAAGTTGGGAACCTCACGATAGAAGTTAGGAAATTCAAAAAGGCTGCAACAAGATCGAATTAAAAAAACAAAAACAAAAGAGGGAAACAACTTATCAAAAGTTCAAAAATTTATATGTAATAGATGGCAGGCCTATTATTCAACCAAGAGAAAGATAAAACCAATTCAACAAGACTGGGACTTGTCTTCTACACTTTGATCTCCATAAAACTCATTTTAGAAAATGATAACATACATGTCATATTACATTGTTTGGGGCACAGACTAACGTAGCTATGGAACTAGATTTTCTCTTAAATATATTTTCTCCTCTATATAAGCTTGTTCACTAGGTTTAATGAGTAATGAATAAGTATTTTCACCTTCTTATGGTATCATACCCAAGGTGATGTAAACTATGTTAAATTGATCAATGATAGTATTGAATTCTACTTTTATACAAAACATTGGATGAAGTTAATGAGATATGATGTCTATTTTTTCTATAATATGATTACCATGTTATGCACAATGTAGAAAGAGGATGAAGGTTGTGTAGATTTTTTAAGTGAAAACTGCAAAATGAATTGATAATATAGATGTTATATGTCATCCTTATTTTGTTGGAATATGAAAATAATCAAGGACATAGAAGATGAATATGTGGTTTGAATTATACAAGTTGATGACCTTGAAGAGATACACCCTTAGGAAAGTCTTCATTGATATATTTTATTTTACATCTACTCTATCCTACTATATTGATATTGTTATTTACTTGATCAAATTTAATGTGATTGCTATATTTTGTAGCATTATTATTAATGTCTTTGTCTTCTCATGAGCCTAGGTTTTATATGAGTTACATCAAAGAATAAATAACATGGCTTTGATGAATATATGAGGATATAAATTTGTTTTTCATATTTTGTATTAGCTGAAAAAAAAGTCTGAAAATGACTTACCATGCCTAATAATTGGATTATTTTTAATTAGAATGTAATGATAGGTAGATCATTCCTTATATCAATACTCTAGCATTGTGTGATTCATGTAGTTTTTTTAAAAGAGTCGATACTTTAGCGAAGTACAACCATGTTGAGTGTTGTTAAGTACTTGAATGGTTCCATAATTTTTTGTGTGGAAGTTGTAGATCCAAAAGTCGATACAAGCATCATGGCTAAATAATTTTCTTACTGCTAAACGATGATCATTCATTTGAAAAATATGAGAGCTCGTAAATGGTTACATAGTCATTTGCATGCATCCCCTATTACTCCTATTACTAGGAACTTGCAGGCAAGTGCTCTAATTTTGATTCCCCATGATTCATCATTGATTACCTATCTAAGATTTTTCAAAATGAATTATTATGCCGCTTAGTTTAACCTATGTTATTAGAAATTTGAGAAAATTGCCTAAGGTTTTGGATTTTTTAGGTAAGTACACAGGTTTCAAATATTTTTCTTTTCTTCAGATGGTTTTCACAACCTTGTTGGGCCCCAAGTTAGTTCTTAGAAATTCTCCATAATTTTCAATCTTATGTTGAATATCTACAATAAATATTTGAATAAATTTTGAGTGGTTGTCGAACCACCATCACCTCCTGGGTTTCAAAACCTATGTCAATCCCTAGCCTCAACTTTTGTCTACTCAAGAGGGAAGTCCACACTTAAAAAAATGGAATAATAGAAAAACTTTAAGACTTTTGACAAAGAGATTTAGTTGAGAAACTAGTGTTGTCTACCAATATGGTTTCCAAAATCCTATTAAAATAGAAAGCCTATTAAAAAATATGTAAGGGGAGAAGGATCTAATGAAGGAAAAATTAAAGCACCACTTGGCATGATTTTTTACTTCTATGTGGGGTCTAAGAGATGGGCCCACATTCAAGCAATAGTTGTGCAACATGGTGTCATATGGTGAGAGTCCATGCATTCGTGGGATAACAATTGGCCCCCAATGTTGTGATCCACCAAGTTGATATGTGTATAATGTGTCAATATGCTCACTCTCTTAAGCACATGAATAAAATGAAGCCAAGGTCCAAAAACCATAAAATATGAAGCCGATATATCTAAGAATTTCCTACACTTTGACATCAATAATAATATTTTCAATAGCCACATGAGCACATACTCATATTGTCTCATATATCATAATCCATCTATTACAAGTAAATTATGTTCGAATTTTATTTGAATGAGATAATTAACATAAAAATCATGCATCCATCAAAGCTCACAATGAGTGATATTACACATGACTTGATTTTTTATTTTTAACCTCTTATGTTTTGTCAAATTTTATACTGTAGTTTATTTAAGAAATAAATTTTTAATAGTTTCAAATAAATTTAATTTAGATTGGAAAAAAAATTTAAAATTATATCTAAATTTTAATGGTAAAAAATGAGGGTTAGGGTTAGATTAATATAAAGAAAACCACTGACAAGCCTAATTTAGCATTACATTAGGGGAGAGAGGAATCTAATGGATTTGACCTTGATAAGTCAATATTCTGATTAGATTCTAGGCCTTCTAGATGGGGCTCTTTCTTCCCTAAATTGAATTGAATTTGAATTGTTAAAGATTAGGGAAAAATAGAGAATTATTGAAGAGATCAGGCATAAATAGTGAGCTACAAATGTCCTATGGAGCCACCAATCTAGATCTAAGAAGAAGAAGATGATTTAGATCTATTCCCAAAAGCTCAACCTGATTTTTTGAGACTGTGCTAATGGTTGCCCTAGTCCTCTGAATTTCTCTCTGTTAAAAGCTGAACCTATTTGTGTTTTTGAATCCTGTTGATCCTCCCAAATAAAACTTTGTACTTATTTCCTGCACACAGAAAGAAGGGGAAAATTATTGAGAATAGGGGTTTTCCTTGGGTCAAAACTTAGTTTTGGAACTAACCATGAAATTGAATTGAAATGTAAATAAAGTACTATAGTAAAATCCTTTCCTTTTGAGGGAAAGTCTAAAAATGAATGAAGCACTAATGATATACCTTTAATGAATTTTTTATTGTCTTCACCAGGAATTAGGGTTTTATGTGGATAGTCTTCAGAAAACATAGAACATGAATGTCATCTCCAATGCTTGAATCTTGACTTCACTTCTGCTCCAATACTTGGTAGAAAACTCATTGCTTGCAAAATTTAATGTAAGATATAAATTTTTATCTCTTGAGTTGATAATGAATTTGAATTTAGGTCTGTTCACCTTAAAATGAGAGTGGTAGAGCTCCTTTTATACTTGCTAGTCAAAAAACAACTTGAAATTATGACATACCCTGACATAGGATCTAGGTCCCTACCCAAATTAGGTGACCATTATGAGAACCCAAGATGGTCCTTTTTGAAAGGACCATGGCCCTGGGCACCATTGTCCTAAAAGTCAAGGCTCCGGGATCAAAGGGAGATAGTTTATACGATGAAAAATTGAATTTCATAGTTTGTGTGAGAAAAATCAGTGCTTCAGTCAGGCCTTAGAGGAAAAAACACCAAAGGGAGGCCTAAATGAGGACAAAATTGTAAGAGAGTACAATTTAGGATGCTACATAAATAAATAAATTTTAATTTTTAAATCATTTGATTCTATTATTTGGAGTACACGTTGTCACAAACTTTAAGAAAAATAGATTTTAACTAACTATAATTAGTTGTGATAGTTGGAAAAAATAAAAGTATACAACAACTATGTTCAAAATGTTATTTGATTGCTAATGAAATCTTCCAAATAGAATGCTAAAAATAGACCTTTAGGGTATTTTAGTACATCAAAACATAACTATATAGGTCTTATGAGGTATGCATTTCTTTTCAAGAGACATATAGTGGATTCTCATATTTTCTAAAATTATCATGTAATTCTAACCATCAACAAGGATTAGAAAAGTGAATTTATTAATTTAATTTAATTTAGTGTAAACATTATGCAACTCATATTTCTTATAAACATGATATAATAATTAATAAAAGCCTAATTTAAATATATATGGAAATGCCTATTAAAACACACAAATATCAAAAAGAATATTGAGATAAGCTAATCAAATAAGAATTTTAAAAATTTTGTTTCATTATTAAACAAATAATTGACTGGTTGATATATAAATATAAATTGAATATATTCAATATGTCATCAAAAAATAATATAGAGTATCTTTATAATGGTCTATAAGAAAGTAATTAAATATATCATTAGCTTTATTTGAGCCAAAGTATATTATATGTTTTGTATTGTAATAGAGAATAACGTTAAATAATTTGAAGTTGGATAAAATTTTATTAATTATAATTTAATATGATATTATCTTTAGAATTACAATACTAAGGGTTGACCATAGTTAGAGTAAACAATATTGCACAAAATTAGCCACTCGGACCAAAAATACCCAAAGCGGTCCTCTCTAGGAGAAAGAGGGGACCCAAATCCATCACAATACATCCTTCTAGGTTGAATTTCGTGAACCACACATGCTAATACATCCTCCAAAATTGGCACCAAATGTAACATGTAGTTAAGTAATAAAATTCAGCAACCTATCATCCCAAAAACATCTTCCAATACAAAATACTTAACATGGATCTCCAGACATAGTGGAGAGACCCATAACAATGTGCTAACTAAATATATAGACCAAAAAGTATGATCCAATCAATATAATCCTATCCATACATTGAAAAACATATCATAGCTAAATTTACCAAGCATAGACCAACATAACTCACTTGTAGAACAAAAACACCACCAAAGAATTAAATTCAAATACTTCAAGAATCAAATAAATATATTCACCAGATTGCAACACAATATTCTTCAAATCCGAAGGCCACCAATAATTTTTTTAACCAGTCTAATAGGTGCTATTACTATCAAAAAACAACAACAATGAATGTCTACAATCCATAAACTAAGAAAAACACTATCTTCACCATTTAAAGGAATGAAAAACATTGTACGACTAGGGAATTAAGAAACAAAATGCATCAAACTCAACAACAACACCATAAACTCAACAATGATACTAGATAGAGACACATGCAATAGTACAAAATTATATCTAGACCACACTCTATCTGAAACACCAAGTTTGACATTAATGACAATATAACTTAGATGTCCAACAATTGGCATTTAGAAAGTAGGTAAAACTCCCCCCTCTTTAAGGATATTTGGAGTTATTATTCCTTTTAGATTTATTTTCCCATATTTTGTTATATAAATAGCCCTCACCTCTCCCTATGTAGAAACTCACTAGCTCAGTTGATTAGGAGTCTAGTTTAGAGCTAAGCCAGTGTTGACTTTTGTTCATCACTAGACTTTTGAATTTCTTTCCTTCAACCACATTGATCTTGGGTGGCCTCACAACTATGTAGAAGATCACTATCTCAGTTGATTATGAGTCTAGTTTAGTGCTAAGGGAGTGTTGAGTTTTGTTCATTACTAAAAACCATGATAGAACAAATTGATACATATACAATCTTTGATAAAAAAAACTACTAGAACCTACCACATGCACTACTAGGCTTCTAAACAAACACTAGAGAATCCTGAATAATAGATTCTAATACATAACAATAATATTACATAATGCAAGAGAGTTATAACCTTAACAAGCTTTGTCCTACTTTCTCCTTAAATGTTTGGACATAACATAAATGTAAAGACTCAAATTTCCATAAATAACAAATTACACCATTTTTTCATTAATTTCCAAGAAATACATATATCAAAAGATAAGATATAAAAGAGTTGTTAAAATTACATATTTATCACTTATTGAAAGATAATTCAAATGCATCCATAGTGTCGATTTACAAATAGATATGGTTTTGATGTCAAAAGTTATTACATATACACTATACAATGACCAACAGTCAATGATGATTGCATAACAACAAATAATCATAAGGTGCATGTATAACTATCTCAAGTCGCCACAGACTACTCTCCATCTGCTCCTGTGAGACGAACATGTAGCTCAGGCACATTAACCACCCAACCATGAAGCAACCACTTCCTTGGTGCTTAATGAGCTCCTGATCCTTGCATGAAGCCCCTAGCAAGCTGGAGACCATCTTCCTAGAGGCACTCCTCAGCACACAATAATCTAAGTAATCCTTTACAAACAATAATCTATCAAGCATTACTAGTTAGACACACAATACAAGACACATCTTATCTCATTTGTGTGAGTTATCCTGCCACCCGTTACATTTTTATTCGCATAAAGGTTTCAAACAATGACACATCTTGCCTTCTTTAAATGAAGAGTCCTTCCCATTTCTTCAAGATATTTTTGGGGGACAAGTTTTAGCATAGTGGTCCCTACCAAAAATATAACACCTCTCTCCAAGTCCCTTCGGTTTGTCAAACGTATTCTGCTTCGATTCATTCTTGTTGTAGTTATTGTCATAACGGGTCCTCATATTTCTTCTATACTATTTTATTCTAACTCTATCCTGAGTATTGTTGTCTCTAAATTCATATTCCTGGTATTTGGATTATTCTTTCCCTATTGTTGAATCATCCTCTTGAAAACTTCTCCTATAGCTAGAAATATAGCCATTGGGACATAGATCATGTTTCCTTCCTAGTTTGGGTTCCTATTATGGTCTTTATTTCTCTTTATCTCTTGCTTAAGGAGTGGCAACCTATCCCTTAGTTGAATCAGCGAGTTAAGAATCTTGTCCAACCTCTTGTCTTGAGTATGGCTTATGTCATCCATGATCTCATCACAACTATTTTTGGTGAACATTTTAGTTGATTAAAGTTTGTCCTACGCCATAATTTACATCTTTTAGCGAGGTAGACAACAAGGTCCTAGTATTAAACTTAAAGCTCAATTCGCAAACTCTTTAGTGCATTATGAGAATATTAATATGTAAGAAGCAACCATCATTGATCCTGCAACATAAACCTTAATATGCCTATCAATTTCCATTACAATTTTTTTATAGCAACATGCATGAAACATGCAACTAGTTTATGATTTTATCGATGAGTTTTCATTTCCTATATTTGATATGCTAATTTTTTTTCTAGAGAACTAATGCAGATTGACATAAGGGTCTTTTCTTAGATTATCTATAACCAAAAGGGGGCATACTCTCTCTTGCATTACATATGAAAAATGCATTCATATTGTTTTTAGTACAAGTATAAATCAAACATCTTATTTCATGTATCGTGCAAAGGGAAATCACCATTCAGTACTTAAAGTGCATCACTCAATCAACACAATTCATATTTTCCAATTATCATCTATGGGTATGCTATGTACGAAAGTATTGTGCAATCACGACAACCATTAGAGTGCACAAGCATAACATGATGCTTCAAGGTTTTATCTAACCTTTGAAAATCAAAATAAAACAAAGGAAATCAAATAATCACACATAATACATGTATGTATAAAGTCTCAACTAGAACTTATATGCAAAAGGTTTATTTATCCCTGAAAGCAGTCATTTTCAATTTTATCTAGGGTTTCAAGCAAGGGACACCTTCGTGTAAAGCAGAAAATCACGATCGAACCCTAGTTGCTCTCCCCTCTTCCAACTCCAAGGAGAGAGAAGGGAGATTCACTAGGGTTGATGGTTTTCACTTAGGGGAGAGACTTTACATTCAAAAGAGGGGTTGAAACCCACAAGATCCAATCCCACGCAATGCAAGATTGGATGCTAAATGTGTTTCAAGGGTTAAGACAGCAAGGCTACCCTCTTTTGTAAAGAATGTGCATAGAGGAATTAGGCTAGGAATGCATAGAAAGTGACAAAGATTCGCTTTATAAACTGAGATAGGGATATAGGATGAAGCTGCGGACCTGGAATTAGCAGTAAAATGTCGATACGGCACTGTCCTGCAAATTTGAGAAAAAGTTGTTGGGACGATGGCGCCCGAGCGCCACGGTCCTCCGAAAAATCCACGAAACGAAGGGGGATCTATTCGTCTCTGCACAAGGATTCCAGATCTTCAATTTCAGCCGCGTACCTGCAACCTACACACAGAAAAGAGAAGATGATTGGGGGGTTAGGGATTAGGGGTTTGCCTTTAGGTCAAACCCCGGTTTTGGAATTAACCAAGAAATGAGCAAGTGCTGTAAATGTAAATGTCTGTAATGTAAAACAAGTACTAATACCTTGTTGTAAGGATGTTTGTATCCTTATGTGCGAAGGTATAGATGTTGTATGTTGTATGTTGTAGTAGTATGTAGTAAGTGATCTCCTCTTCAATGGTTGAATCCTTGTCTTGAGTGCAACACTTAGCCTTGAATGGAGACTTGAAATGATCAATTGTTTGAAGGAATGCTTGAATGCTTGAATGCTTGAGTATAGTTTCCACGCCTTTTCCATCATATCGAATGAAAGAGGAAAATGTAGTTTATATACTTGTCAATTAGGGCTGATAGACTGATTTTCCCAACCTTAGGCCGACCAGGAAAGGTTATTTTCAATTTGCAAACAAAAAGACCCGAAGTCCAAAACAGACCGGGCCCAAAATAGGACCCAGGGACTAGGGCGCTGGGCGCCATGGTCCTGGGGGACCAGGGCGCTGGGCGCCCTAGTCGTGAAGGACCAGGGCGCTGGGCGCTCTGGTCCCACCTCCCGGGACAGCAGGGTGCAAGGAGGTTCAGGCCAGGGTGCTTGAAAAATGTAGTTTTCAGTGTCGTGAGCAAGTTTCAGGGTCTCCATTCAGGTTGCATGTTGCGTCGCCATCGTGAAGACCCAAATGCAGTCAAAATTGCAAGTGTCACAATTTTAGGACGCTACATTTAGCCCCCACTTTAGCGGGAGTATGTATGCTCATACTTCCGGTAAAGTACAAGGAAACAATATTGAAAGACTTTCACCACGTCAAGGAGGCAAGACACACCAAGCCCCCAGTGGACTAAGGATCTTACGACTTCGATTGACAAAGTAAAAGGGAAGATCACAAGGGAGAACCATGACTGTCAGTAGTAAGGTTCCCTCACTATGAGTCATGCAAGAAAGATATCAAAAATTTTCAAGGCAAAGCTAAATTTGCCAAGAAATTCTCAAGTATCTTGAAAAGATATGAACGGGATGTATGCCCCCCTACGTTAAAGCAATCGCACATGCCTCACCGGGGGTGATTGCTTTAAGGTAGTGATACATATAAGAATGAGAAAGGAAAGGAGCACGTTATCACAAGGATTTAGCCCCCAAGTGTGAGATAAGCCCAAGGATAATAGACACAAAACACAAAGCACAAGGTGACTTCGCTTTCCTCGGGGTCAGTATGCTGTATGATAATTCATGTATATCATATGTATGTATGCATAATTGTTCTTCATTCCCCAATCAAGGAAGGTCACCTAGAAGAAGGGAACACATGTGTCTTTTGAGTCAACATGAGAGAGATCGAGAGATCTGAATGCTTTGCATCGTCCTCAAGTAGACAACACTAAGGACAACAAATAGAAGAATGAGAGTAACATATAGAAGAAGTAACACAAGAGAGGAGGAGAGAATCTGCTATGCTAATGAACTAGTCTAGCATGTCATCTACCCCCCGATCTTGCTGATCAATGTTTCGGGAAGGCAGGGAACACGCTAGAGGAGGAACATCCAACACAGCAGATGGAGCTATCACAAGATCCAAACAAGGGCTATGTTCATGTTCCAAGCCACACTGTTCTTGTCTAGGAGCTAGGATAAGTGCTTTAGAAAATTCATTAGATAAATGGTTATCAACATCAACAAGTTCATATTCACTATCAGAAGCAAGAGAAGTAACATTTTCATCATGAATAACATTTTCATCTATAGCATCATCAAGATTTATAAAAATAGGGTCTTTAATTCGCACAGGATCAAGACCATCATGCATCTTATGTTTTGGAGATTTTGGAGAAAATGGAATAATGCTTGTTGAAGGTGTTTTTGGAGATTGCAAAGTTTGAGAAGCAGCTGCTTGAGCTCTAAGACGACGCTTTCGTCGGCGTTCACGTGCAGAACGATTTCGTCTATTCTTAGTAGGAAGTTGAGAAGATTGAGGAGGAGGAATGTTCTCATCCTTATTACATGGGTGTTTAGGTTGTGGTCTCTTAGGTTGAACAATAGGAGAAGAGGAAGGTCTCTTCTCTCTATAAAAGGAAGGAGGAGGAACTGCTCCATATAAAGGCGGAATTTTTGGTTTAGGAAGGAGACCAAGTCCATCATGACGAGGAGGGATAGGTCTACTTTTAGGAAGTTTATTAATCATAGGCATAGTCACATCCAAAGGGATGGGTTGGGAATCTTCTTGAGGAAAGACATTAGTTTTATCTTTCAAAGGAAGAACTTCCTTCTCAAGAACGATAGGAATGTCAAGTTTAGGTGTTCTAGGTTCACTTAGAGATAGGATCATATCCGTTTTCCACTTTTGATAAGATTTGAAAAGATGATCACTTCACGGAGGAAGAGATTGGAATTGTTTAGGCCAAAAGTAATCAATAGGAACGCTAGAGGTTCTTTCAGCTGGTTTAAAGAGACTATGATTGACAGTAACAATTTCACCATTATGGGGAAATTTCAAACACTTATGAATAGGAGAAGCAATAGCTTTCATGGAAGATAGCCAAGGATAGCCAAGCTTCACACGAAATTGTTCGGAAGATGGAATAATAGCAAAGTTCACATCAAGGGATTTGTTATGGACCTCAATAGGCAATGTAATAGAACCAATTGCAGGAGAAGAAAATGCATCAAATAGTTTCACAATCACATCTATTTTGTCATAGATCACTTGATTCAATTGCAAAGTAAAAAGAAATTCTTCAGTAATAACATTAACCATGCACGAAGGATCAATAAGCACTCCACGGCAAGGTGTATTCTTGACTTTTGCAACTATGTATAAAGGACCATCAGGTGCCCTAATGGTTTCACTGGAATCAAATGTGATGGAAGGTTCTTTAGGGTTTTCTTGCTGCTCTACAAAGTTAATCACATTCGGAGTCATAGACACAAGACCATCAGATGAGAGAGAGGAATCGTTAGCCTCAATTGCATTACAGGTATGAGAAGGTAATGGATCAGTGAAAACCTAAAGATTTTGATTAGGAGGAGCTACAGATGTATTGCCTTTATCATTCACTCCAGAAACAGAAATAGTGTTATTATCAATCAAATCTTGAATTTTACCCTTCAAAGAAAAACATTTTTCAGTATCATGCCCAGGCTGACGATGAAATTGACAAAAGGCTTTGTTATCAAAATAAGGTGAAGTAATCTTTGCAGGATCAATTTGTCTTATAGGAGGAAGAGTAAGCACATTTTGTTCCAATAACTTATTCATAATACTATGCAATGATTCATTCAAAGTAGTATACTTTCTTTCTCTCTTGAAAAACTTAGAAATAGGAGGCACACCTGATGCTGCATTCACATTGTTGTTGATGATGTTTTCATTGAATTTGATGGAATCTCTGTTCAGTTTAAACTTCCCAAATGGTTGTTGACTGCTATCACCCTTATCACTCGGAGCCATAGGATGTGATTGTTCCATTTGACTCACAGTCAGTTGATAATTGTGAAGAGTTGCACACAACTGTTGGAAAAAAGTAAACTCAGAAAACAGAAGTTTGTCTCAAATATCTTTTTGTAAATTAGAAATAAAGATTCTTTGAATATCATTGTCAGGCACTGGAAAAGAAATTTGAGCATACAAATGCTTATATCTACCAATGAAATCAGTCACTTTTTCTTTAACACCTTGTTTACAATGCATTAAATCAATCAAAGTAACTTTAGGACTTATATTGTTTTGAAATTGTTGAATGAAAGCATTTGCAAGTTGTTCGAAAGAAGTAATAGAATAAGAAGGCAACGAGCAATACCATTGTAGGGCTTTGTCTCTTAATGTTCTAGTAAACAGTTTTGCAAGCAACCTTTGGTCATAAGCAAAATCAGTACATATTGTTTGAAAAGTCTTAACATGTGTTAGAGGATCACCTTTACCATTATACAGTTCCAAATGCGGGATTTCAACATGTTTAGGAGGGATAGCTCGAACAATGTCAAGAGAAAGTGGGCTCGCAACATCAAATGTGGGCACACTAAACTTAGATTGATTCATAGAGGCAATTTGTTGCTGTAAAGAAGAGACAGTCTGTGCAAGATTGTTAATGGTCGCTTCAGTCGAAGAATTCATATTAGATGTGTTAGATTGTGATGGAGGTGTTATGTTATTGAAAGAAGGTAAAGAGTAAGGTGGTGGGACTCTATGATAATTAGTCATAGGAGATGATTGGACAGGAGGAACACTACAAGGAGGAATGGAATGGTTAAACGAATTGCCCCCTTGCGTCATGTTCATTTGTGGAGATATAATAGGGACACTCATTGAAGGAATGAATGAAGAAGTTAGATTAAATGAAGGAAGAGGGTTAATTGAAGAAGAAGGGTTGCCCCCATGACTGGTGATCACAGGAGGAATGTCTTGTGTAGAAGTAGCCATTATGTTTGATGTAAAGGTAGGTATGCTAGCAATAGAAGTCATCAAAGGAATAGAATGATTGACTTGAGTAGGAGCTTGTGTATAACCCAAATTTTCAGCACAACTCTTCATAGGCATCACGTTCGAATTCACAATGTGTGAAATACCACGTAAAATATCAATTCCATTCTTATCACTTTGAAGCATATGTTTTAGACCCTCAATTAAAGGAAGAGCTTGACTATCAGGGTATTCTTGAGACATCCATTGTCGAAAATCATCAAATTGGTTATCCAATTTCAAAAGTTGTTCTTCAGAAACCTCATGGAGAGCTTCTTCATCATTAGGAGGATTAGAGGAATTACCCATGTCCTCGTTAAAAAGGCTATTCAAATTAGGTTCCATCTCCTCAGTAGTTAAACCTCGGAAAGACTTAATTCTACAGCTTCGTCTAACGGGAATAGTGTAAGTAGGGCTTATTGTTGTAAAACTCATGCACTAGAAAGAGAGAGAAGATTTTGAATTTAGAGGTAGCAATTTTCAGTAAAATCAGCCAATCTTCTGGATTTAAGCTATAAAATGCAATCACGACAGTCTCCCGAAATTTCGGAAAAAATGTCCAGGACCGTGGCGCTCGGAGTGCAACACGGTCCTTGCAACTTTTTTCGAAATTTGCAGGGATGAAAGTTATGATGATTTTAGAGCTAATCTGAAAAAATTGAGTGATTTTACGATCTGTAGATAGGCCAAATTAAATTTGCAAATTCAAAATTGAACCCTATCAAGATTGTCGAAAAATGCAAAAATTTGAATTTTGAAAAAGAGAGGGAAACTGAAATTTTGAATGTTATGATTTTAGAGGGAATGTCAAGAGCAATGCAAATTTTGAAATTTAAAAATTGACTCAATTTCACGCAAAATTCAATTTTGAAAGCGGAAATCAAAGTTGTTGTAATTAAGCACTTAATTTCAAAAGTCACAAATTGCAAAAATTTGAATAAATCACTGAAATTTCGAATGAATGCAAACACACTTTTCAGATTTAGGACAGTAAGAACACAATTTTGACACAAAATTTCAATTTCAATGATTTTTGAATGATTAGAAGCGTTAATCCAAGCAATCCCGAGACCAACTTTGACTTTAATTTTGAAAGTGTTATAATTGATAAAATCAGCCAAAATTCTGGATTTTAGCAGGAAAATACAGTAAGATCTTGCTCCCGAAATTTCGGAAAAAATGTCGGGGACGATGGCGCTCGGAGTGCACACGGTCCTCGCAACTTTTTTCCAAATTTTCAGGGATGAAAGATATTGTGATTTTATTGCGGAATCCAAAGTTACAGCCGATTTGGAGATGTTTTGATTAGTGAAATTGTCGGACAAAGGTTGAATCAAGAGGGTTTCAAAAATTAGGGTTTTGACACTTAACCACTTAATTTTCAGAATTAAAGCACAAATATGAATTGATAATTTGTAATAGAAGGGCAGATCTGAAACAAGAATTAACAATTAAATACTTCACAAGTTCAATTACTAAAAAGAAATTTTAGGTTTTTTATGCAATCACCTCTAAAATTTTGCAAAAGATCAAACATGGAAATGTAATCAATTTTTTTCAGATCTAAGCATGAAAAATCAGAAAGGATGTTCACGTCGGGTTCACCAAAATGTAAAGCAGAAAATCGCGATCGAACCCTAGTTGCTCTCCCCTCTTCCAACTCCAAGGAGAGAGAAGGGAGATTCACTAGGGTTGATGGTTTTCACTTAGGGGAGAGAATTTACATTCAAAAGAGGGGTTGAAACCCACAAGATCCAATCCCACGCAATGCAAGATTGGATGCTAAATGCGTTTCAAGGGTTAAGACAGCAAGGCTACCCTCTTTTGTAAAGAATGTGCATAGAGGAATTAGGCTAGGAATGCATAGAAAGTGACAAAGATTCGCTTTATAAAATGAGATAGGGATATAGGATGAAGCTGCGGACCTGGAATTAGCAGTAAAATGTCGATACGGCGCTGTCCTGCAAATTTGAGCAAAAGTTGTCGGGACGATGGCGCCCGAACGCCACGATCCTCCGAAAAATCCGCGAAACGAAGGGGGATCTGTTCGTCTCTGCACAAGGATTCCAGATCTTCAATTTCAGCCGCGTACCTGCAACCTACACACAGAAAAGCGAAGACGATTGGGGGGTTAGGGATTAGGGGTTTGCCTTTAGGTCAAACCCCGGTTTTGGAATTAACCAAGAAATGAGCAAGTGCTGTAAATGTAAATGTCTATAATGTAAAACAAGTACTAATACCTTGTTGTAAGGATGTTTGTATCCTTATGTGCGAAGGTATAGATGTTGTATGTTGTATGTTGTAGTAGTATGTAGTAAGTGATCTCCTCTTCAATGGTTGAATCCTTGTCTTGAATGCAACACTTAGCCTTGAATGGAGACTTGAAATGATCAATTGTTTGAAGGAATGCTTGAATGCTTGAATGCTTGAGTATAGTTTCCACGCCTTTTCCATCATATCGAATGAAAGAGGAAAATGTAGTTTATATACTTGTCAATTAGGGCTGATAGACTGATTTTCCCGACCTTAGGCCGACCAGGAAAGGTTATTTTCAATTTGCAAACAAAAAGACCCGAAGTCCAAAAGAGACCGGGCCCAAAATAGGACCCAGGGACCAGGGCACTGGGCGTCATGGTCCTGGGGGACCAGGGCGCTGGGCGCCTTGGTCCTGAAGGACCAGGGCGCTGGGCGCTCTGGTCCCACCTCCCGGGACAGCAGGGTGCAAGGAGGTTCAGGCCAGGGTGCTTGAAAAATGCAGTTTTCAGTGTCGTGAGCAAGTTTCAGGGTCTCCATTCAGGTTGCGTGTTGCGTCGCCATCGTGAAGACCCAAATGCAGTCAAAATTGTAAGTGTCACAATTTTAGGACGCTACACTTCCCTTATAGTCAAGTATAACAATATATAGGAGGCTATCTCCCTCACTACTCAAATTGATCCACATTAACTCAATTACTATCTCAACTTCTAAGTACTTATGCATGCATACGGTAACATCTACCTAATTGGATGTTCATGCGATCAAGGGTCGCTACTTAACATAGTGAACTCAAGGCTCTAGTACAAAACTTAGAGCTCTAATACCAAATTTAAAGACTCGAATTTCCATAAATAAAAAATTACACAAATTTCTCCTTAATTTCCAAGAAATGCATATATAAAAAGATAAGATAGAAAAGAGTTGTTAAAATTACAAATCTCACTTATTGAAAGATAATTCAAATGCATCCATAAAGTCGATTTACACATACATATGGTTTTGATATAAAAAATAATTACATATATATTATATACAATGACCAACGGTCGATTATAATTTCATAACAACAAATAATCATAAGGTACATGTAGAACTATCTCAAGTTGCCACGAACTAATCTCCATCTGCTTTTGTAAGACGAACATGTAGCCCATGTGCATTAACTGCCCAACCACTAAGAAACCACTTCCCCAGTGGCCGATGAGATCCTGACCCTTGCACGAAGCCCCTAAAAAACTAGAACTGACAAGTGGGAAAGGGATCCTAGTGCAATATGAATATAACTAACATGCATATCACCTATGACTATGCAGTCCTATATCCATGATATGGTAGGACTTAAAGAAATCAAAAATAATTTTATTGATTTAAATTACTGGTGCAGGAGCATCCCCGGTCTATGAGAAATCTTGCATGAACCAAAAATATTTCCCTTTTGTTTAAGTTCAGTGTGGAGTTTTTTGTGTTCCTGCCGCTAGGTGTTAGTAGTTGCTTGCTTTTCATTGTAGGTCTTATTTTTGGTTTCCAAGAAGGTTCACCTTCTTAATTCCATATTTTTAGTCCATTTGTATTCTTTTCCGACTAGTTATCGCTTCTAGTTTGACTGTTTCTAGGTTTTGGGATAGTTCTTGAGATTACCGGTTGGTTTTCCTTCATTTTTAGAGTAGTTTCTTGGTGTATGGATCTATTTGGGGTCTTGTCCGATGTTCTTTGGCATGTGGCCGACCTTCCTATTGATCCGCACTTCTTGGTTGTTATTTTTTGGAGGAATTTCTTTCATTCTTACAGCCGACGTAGTTACACGATTCATTTTTCCTGCATTGGTAAATGTAATATTTTGTGGCCGACCTAGATATGTTTTAGAGGCTATATATATGGTAGTATATAATCACTAATGGGATAGTAGAGATTGGAATAAGGATTTAGATTCATGATTAGAGATCCAGTTGACTCTGAGAGTTCCAGATGGATTGTTTCTAGCATGTTAGCCTTAATGTAACTGGTTGACTACAAGATGTTCTATAATGACTGTATGATGATAATTGGTTGGTTACCGGAGGTTATAAGACAATAATATGATCTATTTCTGTAATCTTTCTATGTTTTATTGTTGCTTTCATTGTGTTACTATTGCTACATAAGCCAATCAGTTCTCTTTTGAGGATTCACCAATTATGGCTGCATCAATTGGTATTAGAGAGGGTTATGAACCGATTGGTAGAAGAGCTGGTTGTGAACCTTGAGGCATTTATTGGGGTGGACAGATCGTCGATTGGAGGCAAGTCGCACGTGTGTTCAATAGATCTTTGAGTGAGAGGCAATTTAAACTGGTAGTAAGATCGTCGAGTTGAGGTAGTTCACCGGAGTGGAGGAGGAGATGCTGCCTAGAAGGATGAACCCCTAGAGGGTAGAGCAGATGATGGAGGATTTCAAAAAATGAGATGAGGAACGAGATCTAGAATGCATTGCCTAGTTTGCGGAGGAATCTGAAGTTTGAGGATGAATATGAAGAAGCTAGAGAAGAGCTTGAGGCAGAAGAGGTTGAAGGGAGGGAAGATGGAAGAGAGGAAATATTTCAGAGAGCAGTGGCACAAGCAAGTAAATTTCATAAAGTGGAGGTTTCAAACTATTGCGGAATGCTGAACCTGAAGGATATGATTGATTGGATTAGAGAGTTGGAGGACTACTTTGAATTTGAGGATGTCAAGGATCCATAGAGAGTCTAGTTGGCACAGACTAAGTTGAAAGGGCATGGTACCTTATGGTGGAAATAATTGTAGAGGGACAGAGTGGAGAATGGTGAAATGAAGATCACTTGGTGGAGGTAGATGGTTACAAGATTGAAGGCCAAGTTCATACTAGTAGACTATGAAGTGGAATTGTTGAAGAAGTTGTTGAACCTGATACAGAGAGACATGACTATGAAGGAGTATACTAGGGAATTATACAAGGTGATGATCAGATTTAGACATAGAGAGATGGATAGAGAAAAAATGGAGAGGTACATAAATGGACTTGCATTTAACATTAAGGATGAGATGAGTATGTTGAGGGTTTTCCCAGTTGAAGAAGCTTACCAATATGCTTTGAAGGTTTAGGATAAGGTGAGAAGAACACAATAGTGCTGAAGGCTTGAAAAGGGTAAATGAAAAAATTTCCATACAGAAATCCCTCCCTATCAATTTTGATCCATCTTCGGTTTCCAATTTGGACAAGAAGAACTAGGGAATGCAGACTTCCAAAGGGCCCTCTACAAGGACCAGACCCCAAAAATAGGAAAGAGCTAGTTTGAGATTCATTATAGAAGAGATTGAAGAGATTAACAATTATATGATTCAGAAGAATACTGAGGTCATGAAAGCTCTTATTTTTTTGTTTTCTGGCTTTTGTTTTTTTCTCTGGTTTTGTTTCCTTTTGTTAGGTGTTGTGGCGTGTATCCCCCATTTTTGTAGCCATTTGGCAATTGGTTAGACTTTGGTTTGCTACTGGTTATCGTTTTGTTGGATTTGGGTTTTGGGTCCCTGTTAAACCCGTTCATCTTAATAAAAAACAATACATTTCAATATTTTTTTTGTTATATAATTATTTTTGTTATCCTCATTTCTATTTTCTATATGACATCTCTTTTTTTTATATTTTTCTCATTGATCTCCTGTAATATAAACATTTGTTTTTTATTTTTCCTTATTCAATTATTCTTTTTCATCTTTAATATTTATGAAATTCATGTACAATGATACTTTATATTTGAAGTCTTCTAATTTACCCTATAAATATTTAGATATCTTGATAATATAGTCTTAATGAGGCATAGTTCTTCTTGTTGCCACTAAATAATCATAAAATGTTAGAGAATCGTTCGCATTTTTAGGTAGATTTTGGCATTCTTCATGTCATTATCAATTTCACTTGCCTTTTTTATTTTTAACATTCTCTTAAATAGGGGCATCCAAAAACCTATGATGATAAACAATTTAGCTTGGTGGGCTAGCAAGATCTTGGCTCTGAAACCATTGTAATAACCCTAACTAAAATAATATTATAAATTTATTTAAATATAGAAAACCATAGTAAAATACGAAACTAAATTTAAGCATTAAAAAATTGAAAATCAAAATTTAAAATCTTTCATGAATAACCATATAGATTTACAAAGTTAGTAATAAAACTATGAACCCAATTTCACTTACTTGCAAAAAAAATCCATAATATTATTAAATTGTTCATTTTAGGTTTCATACGATAGAGTATGTTGATATAGCAACAAAACTCCTGTGAGTAAAATATAATCTTCTTTCAGAACTAATTCTAACAAATCTATTTCTAGAAAATTTCACTCACACGACACTAGCTGACACAATTTTTTCATCAAACAAAAAGGAGAATCCTCTAACACTTATAACTCATATAAGAACAAAAAAATATGAATTGAAATCTATAATAAAATTATTCACACAAAAGAAATTAAAATCACACCCAAAATCCAATCCTGAATGAAGAGTAATAACTACACTCACTAAAATATTATAAATCACACACTTTATCTCCAAACTGAAATCAAATGCTCCCAACAACAATAGCTAATCTAACAAAGTAAAATAAAAACAAATTATTTTAAATAACTAAAAAATCAAGGTCCTTCTCTACTTTAATAACAAAAAACTAGAAATTACGTTGACCAATAAAATATTATCAAACCCAACATGATACCTACAACCAACAATCCTCAAACACACAAAATTTTTAAAATTTACAATTATTTTACCTCAAGTCCAATTCATGAATTAAAATACCTCCTTAATCATAGGGGTTTTATATAATTACCCCACAACCAATGGGGTTTTATCCATAATTTCTTTTTCCTCATTGATTTTTTTTTGTTTAAAAACAAAAAAACTATTCAACACAAGTGCTCAAACAAAACAACTTATAAAAGAAACAAAATTAGCCAAATGGTTGAATGAATTTTCTAGGTGTGAGTAAATAGAAACAAACACCAATTCAGGCATCCAAGACAACCCATGCCATAATTATAAAGGATGTTTCTGAATTACAAATCAGTGATTTTTTTAGTGGCTAAGATTTATCAATTGGCTATTTTTTAATATTTTGGAATCAAAATTTGGCTAATAATTCTAGTTTTAAGGTGACCTAAATCGGTACATTTTTATAAAATTTTATTTTATTCCTATTTAAATCGTCAAATAATTTATTTAATTAAATTTTTGAACCCAAAGATTCACCACAAATTTTTTGTAAATGACTAGCTTAGATTCACCAAACTTTTATAATTTATTGTCGAAATCAAATTTAATTTGCAAATAATATATCATAATTGTTAGTTACTTTAGGGTTATATCAACAATATTTAGTAACCACAATTGATTTAAAATATAATCTAGTGACTATCGTTGTATTCCATGAGGTAAAATGTACCTACAAGTTGTAATCCCTATGGGGGTTGAAATTGCTTTTCAATTGTTGGCCTAAATGGAAATCATTGGTTTAAAGGAAATTTTGTGCCCCATGACTATTACAAATCGTTCATACATTTTATCTTGCAAAATACAAAAAAGGCTACTAGATTATTTTTAAATAATGGTAGTAACTAAATAAAGTAGAGTCTACCCATTAAACTCATTAATTATTTCTACCTTAAGACCTCAACTTTTCTATAAGAGTTTATTTTTTTAAATGAAAGGATTTGTAATAATAATTAATAATATTACAATTAATAAACATTCTTATTATTTTTTAAAATTCATCAAGATTTTCTAAAAAATATTTTGATATTAAAAAAATTGTCAATAAAATTAAAATGTTTTTTAAAAGGGGAAAGATTCGTTGATAAAAATTACTATTATTTTTTAAAACGACATTATTTCCACCTACATGACAAGCACAGAACTTGTGCTACAGGTGCGTACCCGGTTGAGGTCGATGGAGAATTTTGACCAGCAATTTTTTTGAAATTGACATAAGAGTTGGCAGTTTCAGTAGTTGATATTAAAAATATACTCCATTTGAAATATTATCATGATTCGTTCTTTTATATATATATATATATATATATATATATATAAAAGAAAAATTTGTTACCTATTAAATTTTAAAATTAAGTTTTAACATAAAAATAAACTTCATATGTTATATTTATTTATTTTATAATCAACTTGAAAAGTGACATTTCATTAATGAGTCTATATTTAATTTATTGATGTTCCCAAACAATAAAAACATTTCTAAAGATAATAAATATTTACTTTTATTAAGTCAATCTATAAAAAACAAAATCATCATTAAACCTAGTCATTCATTGAATTTATGCATTTATGATATCTACATGTATGTGTGTGAAGGTTTCACTGCCATTGAGCTAGGAGGCCTCTACCTTAGCCACATGTTCATTTCCAATAACCTGCACAAACTCACGACTCACAAAAATACTGGATTGCAGTGAATGTAATAAATAATGCATCCCTAATTACATATACGCATCATATTTTCTTTCCAAAATTTGAATTGTAAAATTATTACATTTGCATTTCAATTGAAACATACTCTTCTATTCTTCCATTGGCAAAAACCAAAATACCTAAATCTAAATCCAAAGTCTGATTAAATAATTTTATTCTAAAAATTAACCATGTCTAATTATTTAATATTACTAAATTTTATTAAAATTTGGGTTGTGACAATAAATGAGCACTTTGACATCAATAACAATACTAGTTTCAATATTTTTGTGTAATAGGATTATTTTTTTAATCCTCATTTCTATTTTCTATATGAAATCTATTTTATTTTATAGTTTTGATCTTCTCTAATATAGAGCTTTGGTTTTTCTTTTTTCTTATTCAATTATTCTTTTTCATCTTTAATATTTATAAAATTCATGTACAATGATACTTTAGCTTTGAAATCTTCTAATTTACCTTATAACTATTTAGATATCTTGATAATATACTCTTCAAGAGGCATAGTTCTTCTTGTAGCCACTAATAATCATAAAATGTTAGATAATTGTTTGCATTGTTA